>NC_041384.1:686075540-686199307 GCF_002162155.2 Triticum dicoccoides
ATGAACAGTGAGCGGTGGCGTTGCCTCTGGATGAACAGGACCCCGTGGTGTGGTGGAGGGCTGGATGAACAGTAGACGGTGGAGGGGTGGTTGAACAGGACCCCATGGTGTGGAGGGCTGGATAAACAGTAGACGGTGGAGGGGTGGTTGAACAGTAGCCGATGGAGTAGCGCGCGGTGGAGGCTAGATGAACAGGAGCCCGTGGAGGCTGGAGGAGGTTGACGGTAGCCCGTGGAGGCTAAAGGAGGTCGACGGTGGAGATGAACAGTATCCCGTGGAGTCCCGTTTGGCGGTACGCCACACCCCTCCCGATGAACAGGACCCCCGTTTCGACCGTCGCGCTCCAACACAAGTCCGTTTCGTCCGTTTTGCGGTACGCCACACCCCTCCCGATCAATAGGACCCCAGTTTCGACCATAGGAGGTCCGTTTCCTCCATTTTGCGGTACGCCACACCCCTCCCGATCAACAGGACCCCGTTCCAAACGTAGGAGGTCCGTTTCCTCCGTTGTGCGGTACGCCAGGCCTCGTTTCCATCGCCTGTTCCGTCCAAGCCCTCCCGATGAACACGACCACGGATTCCGTTCCGACCCAGCCGGTTGGCTCCCACGCGTTCCGTTGCCTCCCGATGAACACGACGCATTCCGTTGCCTTCCCATGAACACAACGCATTCCGTTGCCTCCCCATGAACCCGACGACGACGCTGTTTCTCCGTTCCGACCCAGCCATGTACACGAGCCCTGGCCGTACGTATGTGCGAGTAGGTGTTCGAGACCCTGCCCGTATGGACACATACATGGCCGTATTTTCTTTCTTGCACCCTGGCCGCTGTACATATGTGTACATGCTACGTGCGCGCCTCTACTACGACACGTGCACGCCTCTACATCCACCAGTATATATGTATGTACACGTCCGCGACCAGAATGACAACGCTACGTACGCTTCGACCAGGTGGGTCTCGACTGTCACACAGTTCCTTGCGTGCGAAGATGTAGCTGGTGGGTCCCAGCAGTCAGGGGGAAACATTTTTTTCATGAAATAAGGTGGCCCATCCGGTGGGTCCCTGTTGTCAGGTGGAGGAATAATTATTTTGCACGTAATAAGGAGGCACTTCCTTGCTGCGGCCGTTGACCCAGCTGTCAGCCTCTCCACGTACAGTCCACGTCCGATGGAAGCCGTTCCTTGACCATGTTGACCACACTGCGCCGAGAGCACCTGGGCGGTGGACAACGGCGAGGCCTAGGAAGGGGACGACGTGGAGCCGGGGAAGACGCGGCAGTGGATGCCCACGCGTAGAGGAGTACGAGGGTTCACTGGTTCGCTGTGGTGTGAGGCTGCCATCGCCGCAGAATAACAGGAGGTGTGAGTGAGTAAAGGAATGGCCTGGCCAGCGGTGGGAGTAGTAGGGGGCGGTGAGGTCTCCGCGGCATCGCAGCCGGCCAAGGGAGGCAGGAGCACGAGGCACGACCAGTGCTGGTTTGGGCGGCTGGAGCAATAAGACCAGATGTTGAAGAAGCACTACGGCCGATGGATGGACATCATACGGTCACTGGAGCTAGAATCAGGCATATTGAGTAAGTTTACAAAGCCCTCCGTCCCCGTCAACTTAGTAGGCCCACAAGTCAGCCTACCACTATACTGGGTCCCAGCTAACAGGGGAGTATTCATTTTTATGTGCGTAATAAGGAGGCACTTCCTTGCGTGCGAAGATATAGCTGGTGGTCCAAGCTGTCAGCGGCGGTAACGTTTTTTTCGCAAAATACAAAGGCCCTTTCGGTGGGTCCCTGATGTCAGGTGGAGGAATCATTATTTTGCGCGTAATAAGGAGGCATTTCCTTGCGTGCGGCCGTGGACCCAGCTATCGGCCTTTCCATGTACAGTCCACTTCAGATGCATGTCGGTCGTTGACCACATTGACCAGGCTGCACCGAGAGCACCAGGGCGGTGGACGACGGCGAGGCCCAGGAAGGGAACGACACGGAGGCAGGGAAGACTCGGCAGTTGTTTCCCACGCGGAGGGGAGTACGACTGTACGAGGGTTTACTGGTTCGTCTGCCGTCGCTGGAGAATAACAACAGGTGTGGGTGAGTAGAGGGATGGCTAAGCCAGCGATGGGAGTACGGTGGGGTGGTGAGGCCTGCGCGGCAGCAGAGCCGGCCGCGTGGAGGAGGGAGCAGGCAGTCCCGCCGGCGCTTGTTTGAGCGGCTGGAGCAGGAAGAGCAGAGATTGAAGAAGCACGACGGTCATTGGATGGCCATCCAACAGTCACTGCTTGTGCGTCAACCTTTTTTTTAGGAAAGCCTCAAATCTGTGGAAAACAGCATACAGCCCATCTGCCATTATTTCTAATAATTTACAACCCATTTGCTAATTATTAAGGTTTTTTTGGAGCCCATATTCTTTTTATTAGCATTACATCCCATATTGTGGCCACAGTTAAAAAATTATATGAAATTTTGCATATTTAGGTGCGGTCCAAACTGTTTTTAATCCCGAAATTTCGACTCACATTCAAACTGATTTTAAAAATAAATGTATATCAATATAAAATCCAACAAATTCTCCATGCAAAAAAATTAATGTAATTTAAAATCTTGAAATGAAAAAAAAGATATTTGAAACTAATTGCCGGTTTGATGTGTTATAAAAAGGTACGACCCATTTCTCATTACTGATGGGCCATTTTCTCGGCCAGCCGAATGAAAGCTCTCCTCGTCTTGAAAGATTTGCATCCCAACAGGCCTGACAAAGTGACTTACTTGGCAAATCACAAAAAAAATGGGCTGTGGCCGTGGACCCAGCTGTCAGCCTCTCCACATATAGTACTCTTCCGATGGAATGTCATTGACCACGTTGACCACGCCGCGCCGAGAGCACCAAGACGGTGGAGGACGGCGAGGCCTAGGAAGGGTACGGCGTGGAGCCGGGGAAGACGCGGCAGTGGATGCCCACGCGGAGAGGAGTATGAGGGTTCACTAGTTCGGCTCCGGTGTAAGGCTGCCGTCGCCGCAGGGCCTGGCTAGCGGTGGGAGTAGTAGGGGGCGATGAGGCCTCAACGGCAGCACAACCGGCCACTGGAGGCAGGAGTAGGCGGTCTTCCCGGCGCTGGTTTGGGCGGCTGGTGCAAGAAGAGCAGCGATTGAAGAAGCAACAGGACCGTTCGATTCAAATCCAACGGTTACTACTGCTAGAATCGTTTGTTGACTAAGTTGACAAGCCCTGCGTATGCATCAACTTAGTAGGCCCACAGGTCAACCTCCCGACCGGTGCGCCCCAGATGTTAGTGGGAGGAATCATTTTTTTGCATAATAAGGAGGCAGTTGATTGCGTGCGGCCAGGCCAGCGGAGGGAGTAGGGTGGGCCGGGGAAGCCTGCGCGGCATCACAGCGGGCCACAAGAGGAGGGAGCAGGCAGTCCCGCCGGCGCTAGTTTAGGTGGCTGGAGGAGGAAGATCAGAGATTGAAGAAGCACGTCGGCCGTTGGATGGACATTGAGGGAGTCCTGGATTAGGGGGTGTCCGGACAGCCGGATTATAACCTTTGGCCAGACTGTTGGACTATGAAGACACAAGATTGAAGACTTCGTCCTGTGTCTGGATGGGACTTTCCTTGGCGTGGAAGGCAAGCTTGGCAATACGGATATGTAGATCTCCTCCCATTGTAACCGACTCTGTGTAACCCTAGCCCCCTCCGGTGTCTATATAAACTAGAGGGTTTAGTCCGTAGGACAACAACAATCATACCATAGGCTAGCTTCTAGGGTTTAGCCTGTCCGATCTCGTGGTAGATCAACTCTTGTAATACTCATATCATCAAGAATAAATCAAGCAGGACGTAGGGTTTTACCTCCATCAAGAGGGCCCGAACCTGGGTAAAACATCGTGTCCCCTGCCTCCTGTTACCATCCGCCTTAGATGCACAGTTCGGGACCCCCTACCCGAGATCCACCGGTTTTGACACCAACATTGGTGCTTTCATTGAGAGTTCCTCTGTGTCGTCATCATCAGGCTTGATGGCTCCTTTGATCATCGTTAGCGATGCAGTCCAGGGTGAGACTTTTTTCCCCGGACAGATTTTTGTATTCGGCGGCTTTGCACTGTGGGCCAATTCGCTTGGCCATCTGGAGCAGATTGAAAGCTACGCCCCTGGCCATCAGGTCAGGTTCGGAAGCTTAAACTACACGGCCGATATCCGCGGAGACTTGATCTTCGACAGATTCAAGCCCCTACCGAGTGCGCCGCAGTGTCACGATGGGCATGATTTAGCTCTGCCGCCGAATAGTGTCCTGGAGGCCGCACCCGCATCCGCTCCGACCTTTAATTCGGAGCCAACTGCGCCGACCGAGGGCGGGTGGCTAGACCCCACCGTGGAGGATGCAGTCTCAACGGCGATCGAGCCGAACACCAACCTTATCCTTTGAGAGGGCCGTGACTCCACATTTCTGGTCTTTCCTCCGGACTCTGAACCACCCGCGCCCCTGCCAATCGAATGCGATTGGGCGCCGATCATGGAGTTCACCGCCGCAGATATTTTTCAGCACTCGCCCTTCGGCGACATACTGAACTCACTAAGATTTCTCTCCTTCTCAGGAGAGTCCTGGCCGGATTATGATCGGCATGATTGGGATGTGGACGACGAAGAAATTCGAGGCCCACCCACCACCCACTTCATAGCCACTGTCGATGATCTGACTGGCATGCTCGACTTCGACTCCGAAGACGTCGACGATATGGACGACGATATAGGAGACGAACAGGAACCAGCGCCTACAGGGCACTGGACAGCCACCTCATCCTATGATGTATACATGGTGGACACACCCAAAGGAAACGACGAGGAACGGGAGGACGCCATGAAGGATCGTTCCTTCGAAAAGCAGTCAAAGCAGCGGCGTAAGCGCCACTCCAAACCCCACCTCGACAGAAACAGCGGTCATACAGACCCAGCCACAGAGCAGGGCGAGCCGGCGGACGATGAACATGGCATCGAGCAACCGTCCGAACAAGGCAACTTGGATAACCAAACCGAACAACCCGTCCCCGGCGAAGATAACAGTCTGGATGACCTCACGCCGGACAAGTTCCTAGAGCAGAAGAACCTCCATAAAAGGCTCGTCGCCACTGCGCGTAGCCTGAAAAAGCAGAAGCAGAAGCTCAAGACTGCGGAAGATGCACTCAGAATCAGATGGAGCAAGGTACTCAACACCGCAGAAAAATATGGCGGCAGTCGCCACACAAAGAGCTACCCGAAGCGAAAGCTACTGCCCGAATTTGATGAGGAGGCCTTAGAGCCCCCGCAATCAAAAAACAAAGCAGCCATCCGGTCGGATAGACGACCTCATGGCCAACATAGAGCGGCAAACGGCGCTGCACACAAGCCAACACGCGATCCACAGGAGGACTCGCATCAAAAAGATGGCCCAACCAGATCTATCTATGGGCCAAGAAAGCACGCTCTAGCAAGCAATGCAACACAACAAATATCCGAACAAATAAAGGGGTGCCGCAGACCCCCTATGTTTCACTGATGAGGTGCTGGACCATGAATTTCCAGTGGGATTCAAACCCATAAACATAGAGGCATACGACGGAACAACAGACCTTGGGGTCTGGATTGAGGACTATATCCTCCATATCCATATGGCTTGAGGAGATGATCTCCACGCCATCAAGTACTTACCCCTCAAGCTCAAAGGGCCAGCTCGGCACTGGCTTAAAATCCTCCCCGAAATCTCCATTGGAAGCTGGGAAGAGCTTGAAGACGCTTTTCAGGCGAATTTTCAAGGGACTTATGTCCGACCTCCGGATGCGGACGATTTGAGTCATATAACTCAACAGCCCGAAGAGTCAGCCCGAAAGCTTTGGAATAGGTTTCTTACTTAAAAGAACCAAATAGTCGACTGTCCAGACGCTGAAGCCTTGGTAGCCTTTAAGCACATCATCTGAGACGAATGGCTTGCCAGACACCTCGGCCAAGAAAAGCCGAGAACAATGGCAGCATTAACAAGCCTTATGACCCGCTTTTGCGCGGGCGAGGACAACTGGCTAGCCCGATGCAGCACCAGCGACCCAAATACATCCGAAGTTAGAGACGGAAATGGGAAATCACGACGCAGCAAAAATAATAAGACAACCCGAAGAGCACGACAGTAAACGCCGGATTCAGAAGCTCTTGGCCAGGTCAGCAAAAGCCGCCCCCTAAAGGCACCAAAGATGAACTGTCCAGCTTAAACAAAATTCTGGACCAAATATGTCAGATCCATAGCACCCCCGATAAACCTGCAAATCATACCCATAGAGAATGTTGGGTCTTCAAGCAGTCCGGCAAGCTCAACGCCGAACATAAGGGGCAGGATACACCAGGCGAAGACGAGGATGAGCCTCGCACGCAAAACACTGGGAACAGAAGAAATTTCCACCAGAAGTCAAAACAGTAAACGTGTTACACGTGATAAAGGGGAGAAGCAAAGCGGCACTCCCAGATAAACATGCCCAAGGGCCTATCATCGCGGAGTTCTGCCACTGGCCGTCTCAACCAATCACCTTCGACCATCAGGATTACTCAGCAAGTATCCGGAGCACAGGATGGGCTGCCTTGGTATTAGATCCAATAATTTACGGATACCACTTCACACGAGTCCTGATGGACGGCGGCAGCAGCTTAAACCTGATATATCAGGACACAATCCGCAAAATGGGGATAGACCCAACGAAAATTTGCCGCAACAATACTACCTTTAGAGGAGTAACGCCAGGCCCAGGGGCTCATTGCAAGGGCTCCCTACTACTAGAGGTTGTATTCGGCTTCCCCGACAACTTCCGTAGCGAAAATTTAACCTTCCACATTGCTCCGTTCCAAAGTGGCTATCAAGCACTACTCGGACGCGAAGCTTTCGCCCGCTTTAACGTAATACCGCATTATGCTTCCCTCGCACTTAATATGCCCAGTCCACATGGCATCATTATAGTAAAAGGAAATATTGAGCGATCCCTGCGCGCCGAAGAGAGTGTGGCTGCCTTGGCAGCCGCACACTACAACGGCCTCACCAACTAAAACATTCGATAGGTCGTCAAGACCACAGACACGGTTAGACGATTCCAGCGCAACTATATGTAATTCATACAGGTTTGATGACCACACCCCTATTACAAATACAAGGGGCTCAACGCGTGCAGACAAGTGGCAATTTTTACTCATCTTGAACTATACATGGTTTCTTTAAAACCTACCTTTTTGCACGACAACTTTTCACCTAAGTTCCTCTCTTTTACAGATGACCATCGTGCTACACCCGTCCAGGATACGGCACAATGGAGACACAGGCGCAGACATGCAGCAGGGACCCGTTCAAAGGATTCTTTTTAGATTAAGATCCTGCGTCAACCTTTTTTACTGTCTCTTGTTGATACACATCCCTCGGATTCTCAGTACCATTGAGAAGGATGCTGACGTCTTGGCATGTGGCCACGTCAGAACAATGCACGTACCTGGACACCAGGGGCTTCTTACAAAGGGCACTGTTTAGCCCCGGTTTACACCGTAAAGACCGAATACCTTAGGGAGTGTTCGGCGTCGCGAGTTTGGCCTTATATGCATCAGTTCCGAATCATGTCTTTGGTCAAATGTTGGGTTTGCCCGACTCCTGTGTTTTGCTGCCTTACGTTCCGCTCTATCGGCTAAGGCGGCACCGGGAGAACTACTGCGATTGTGCCCTGGTTCATCCGGACAAGCACCTCAGTAGAGAAAGACGAAAACTGACTGTCATGATATAGCGCAAGACTGGTGAACCACTCGATGACCCATCGGAATCTTAGAATTCCTCCGCCTTAACGAAGGGCCGTTTCCCGGCCGGGCAAGTATGCACCCCGAATTCGGGTGAGTGCGGAGCCACCAGGGGCTATATAGTAGTCCCACTGTCAAACTCCTATGGCTAAGTGAAAGTGTTAAAGCATTATAGTCTGGTTGCCTAGTTCGCTGCGCTATCACCTCCTTATTAGGCCCAAGACGTTGGATTAAGTGTGAATACGCGTCTTCTGCGAACACCCCCGCATTATATGCGTGGGGGCTGAAGCCGACGACTGCAATATTTCAGGTTATACACATGTATACATAAACGGCCGCACATGAGGCATCACAATACTTTCGGGCACAAGTATAAATACAGCCTTGATAAATTCAATAAAAACATTGTTTTTACAATGGGAATACATGTCATTCAAACATAATATTTGATGACCCACAAGTATAGGGGATCGCAATAGCTTTCGAGGGTACAGTATTCAACCCAAATTTATTGATTCGACACAAGGGGAGCCAAAGAATATTCTCAAGTATTAGCAGCTGAGTTGTCAATTCAACCACACCTGGAAACTTAGTATCTGCAGCAAAGTGTTTAGTAGCAAAGTAATATGATAGTAGTGGTAACAGCAACAAAAGTAAAGACATCAAAAGTAATGCTTTTGGTATTTTGTAGTGATTGTAACAGTAGCAGCGGGAAAGTAAATAATCGTAAACCAGTATATGGAATACTCGTAGGCACCGGATCAGTGATGGATAATTATGCCGGATGTAGTTCATCATGTAACAGTCATAACATAGGGTGACACAGAACTAGATCCAATTCGTCAATGTAATGTAGGCATGTATTCCGTATATAGTCATACGTGCTTATGGAAAAGAACTTGCATGACATCTTTTGTCCTACCCTCCCATGGCAGCGGGGTCCTATTGGAAACTTAGGGATATTAAGGCCTCCTTTTAATAGAGAACCGGAACAAAGCATTAGCACATAGTGAATACATGAACTCCTCCAACTATGGTCATCACCGGGAGTGGTCCTGATTATTGTCACTTCGGGGTTGCCGGATCATAACACATAGTAGGTGACTATAGACTTGCAAGATAGGATCAAGAACTCACATATATTCATGAAAACATAATAGGTTCAGATCTTAAATCATGGCACTCGGGCCCTAGTGACAAGCATTAAGCATAGCAAAGTCATAGCAACATCAATCTCAGAACATAGTGGATACTAGGGATCAAACCCTAACAAAACTAACTCGATTACATGATAAATCTCATCCAACCCATCACCGTCCAGCAAGCCTACGATGAATTACTCGTGCACAGCGGTGAGCATCATGAAATTGGTGATGGAGGATGGTTGATGATGACGACAACGACAAATCCCCCTCTCCGGAGCCCCGAATGGACTCCAGATCAGCCCTCCCGAGAGGTTTTAGGGCTTGGCGGCGGCTCCATATCGTAAAACGTGATGATTTCTTCTCTCCGATTTTTTTCTCCCCGAAACACAATATATAGAGTTGGAGTTGGCGTTGGAGGGTCTCCAGGGGTCCCATGAGGTAGGGGGCGCACCCTAGTGGGGGCACCCCCCACCCTCGTGAGAAGGGTGTGGGCCCCCTGGTCTTCATATTTGGTGAGGATTTTTTTTATTTTTTCTAAGACCTCCCGTGGAGCTTCAGGTCATTCCGAGAATATTTGTTTTCTACACATAAAACAACATCATGGCAATTCTGCTGAAAACAGCGTCAGTCCGGGTTAGTTCCATTCAAAGCATACAAGTTAGAGTCCAAAACAAGGGAAAAAGTGTTTGGAAAAGTAGATACGACGGAGACGTATCAACTCCCCCAAGCTTAAATCCTTGCTTGTCCTCAAGCAATTCAGTTGATAGACTGAAAGAAAGAAAGAAAAACTTTTACAAACTCTGTTTGCTCTTGTTGTTGTAACTATGTTAAGCCAGCATTCAAGTTTTTAGCATAGATCATAACTAACCACATTTGCAATAATTCTCAGGTCTCATAATTACTCATATCAATAGCATAATCAACTAGCAAGTCATAATAATAAATCTCGGATGACAACACTTTCTCAAAACAATCATAATATGATATACCAAGATGGTATCTCGCTAGCCCTTTCTGAGACCGCAAAACATAAATGCAGAGCACCTTTAAAGATCAAGGACTGACTAGGCATTGTAATTCATGGTAAAAGAGATCCAATCATAGTCACACCCAACATAAATTAATAGTGATGAATGCAAATGACAGCTGTGCTCTCTAGCTAGTGCTTTTTAATAAGAGGGTGATGACTCAACATAATAGTAAATGGATAGGCCCTTCGCAGAAGGAAGCAGGGATTTGTAGAGGTGCTAGAGCTCGGTTTTGCAATAGAGATAAATTGTATTTTGAGCGGTATACTTTCATTGTCAACGTAACAACTAAGAGATGGCGATATCTTCCATGCTACACACATTATAGGCGGTTCCCAAATAGAATGGTAAAGTTTATACTCCCCTCCACCAGCAAACATCAATCCATGGCTTGCTCGAAACAACGAGTGCCTCCAACATACATCAGGTCCCAGGGGGAGTTTTGTTTGCAATTAATTTTGATTTAGTTTGCATAAAGCATGGGACTGGGCATCCCGGTGACCAGCCATTTTCCCGTGAGTGAGGAGTGGAGTCCACTCCTCTTGAGAATAACCCGCCTAACATGGAAGATAAGGACAGCCTTGGTTGATACATGAGCTATTCGAGCATACAAAACAGAATGCTTATTTGAAGGTTTAGAGTTTGGCACATACAAATTTACTTGGAACGGCAGGTAGATACCGCATATAGGAAGGTATAGTGGACTCATCTGGAATAACTTTGGGGTTTAAGGGATTGGATGCACAAGAAGTATTCCCGCTTAGTACAGGTGAAGGCTAGCAAAAGACTGGGAACTGACCAACTAGAGAGTGACAACATCCATGTACATGCATTAAAATTAATAAACATTGGATGCAAGCATGAGTAGGATATAATCCACCATGAACATAAATATCGGGAAGGCTATGTTGATTTGTTTCAACTACATGCGTGAACATGTGCCAAGTAAAGTCACTTAAATCATTCAAAGGAGGATACCACCTCATCATACCACATCATAACCATCTTAATAGCATGTTGGCACACAAGGTAAATCATTATAACTCATAGCTAATCAAGCATGGCACAAGCAACTACGATCTCTAATTGTCATTGCAAACATGTTTATTCATAATAAGCTGAATCAAGAACGCGAGACTCATCATATTTACAAAAACAAAAGAGGTCAAGTTCATACCAGCTTTTCTCATCTCAGTTAGTCCATCATATATCATCATAATTGCCTTTCACTTGCACGACCGAATGGTGTGAATAATAATAAGAGTGTACGTGCATTGGACTAAGTTGGAATCTGCGAGCATTCAATAAACAGGAGAAGACAAGGTAATATGGGCTCTGGGTTAAATGAACAATAATGCATATAAGAGCCACTTCAACAATTTAATTATGATCTTCTCCTACTGACCCCCAACGAAAAGAAAATAAATAAAACTATTTACATGGGAAAGCTCCCAACAAGCAAAAGAAGAACGTGAAATATTTTTGGGTTTTCTTTTTAATTATTACTACTACAGCAGAAAAATAAGCTACTACTAATTTTTTTGTTTTTCTTAAGGTTTATTAAACACACAAGAAGAAAGCATAAAAAAGGAAAATAAACTAGCATGGATATTACAGTGAAAAAGTATGAGCACCAACATCTAGCAATGAGTGTGTGAGCATAAATGTAATGTCGGTGGGAAATACGTACTCCCCCAAGCTTAGGCTTTTGGCCTAAGTTGGTCTATGGCCACGGCTAGCCTGGTGGATATCCATAATAATAGTTGTTGGGGTCGTACTGTGATGAGGAAGGATAGTTGGGATCATACTGATGTGCAGCGGTTATCGCCTGCTGAGCTGCAGCGTGGAGTCGAGCTGCCTCCGCTCTCCTCTCGTACTCTTCCGCCTCCTCTCTGGTAATAACATATCTTCCTTTTGCCTGTGAATCAAAGAAGGTAGGAGCAGGGAGAGTAATACAGAAAACATGTCGTTTATCAAAAATTAAATGATATAAGAGAGGTGATTCAGGCCTCTCAACAAACTGGTGTGAAGCCGTAGAGTTATAATCCAAATATGCAGGAGGCAACTCTGTATCACTCTCACGAATGTCTATCTCAAGAAAATGAGCTAAGCGGGTTGCAAAAATTCCTCCAAAGAAATCTCCATTATGTCTATTATGATGCAACCTATGAGCTACAATGGCTCCCATATGATAAGATTGGTCTCCTAACACAACACTCCTAAGAATGCTAAGATCAGGGACACACATGTGACATGCTTCATCCTTAGCATTTATGCATCTACCGATGAAGAGAGCAAAATAATGTATAGCAGGAAAGTGAATGCTCCCTATGGTAGCCTGCGTTATATCTCTGGATTCCGCTACAGTGATATTATTAATAAATCCCTCCACATCATCATGATGTAGTTCTTCTATCTTTCCCTCAAAAGGGACTAAATAGATCCGACAGAAATCATAAAGTGACATCTCCTTATGCTCATCATATAATGAAACTCCACCGTGGGTGGTGAGTTCCAAGAATGAAATTGAAAGTTTTGCACAAAGGTATTTGTGAGTAAGAGATACTGATCGCATTGGTCGTGGAGGAAAGTGGTGAGGCCTGCATTGTGGGCCAGTTCGTGAAAATCTTCATAGATACCGGCTGCTCTCAAGAAATCCTCGGAGGGCCATTCACACGCCCGAACCTCTGCGGTGCCTGGCAAATTATACTTAGGCTTCGGTGCCTTTTACTTCGAGCTTTGGCTCGATGAGCCCCTCAAGAATCTCCTCATTATATTCTGAAAAATTCTGAAATTTTTAGTAACTTCAAACAAAAGTAAACCAACTTTAATAAAACTGATAGCAACTACTCCTACAAGTGCCTAGAGCCTATATCAAGCATCAAAACTACTTGGAACCATATAAGTTTGTCATGCAAGCTCAAGAACATGGTCACCTATGCAGCATAAATTTGCAATGAATAAAGCACTAGAACAAAAACTAATTGGACCAATGGAGGAGTCACATACCAAGGAACAATCTCCCCATGCAGTTTTGTGAGAGGTGCTTTGAGCAAGGAGATCGAAAATGGCAGCAAAACGAGCTTGGACTCAGGTTTGAGTTGGTTTTTCGGGTTTGTGTGAGACATAGGAAGAAGATGGGTGCTGGGATAAGTGGAGGAGGGCCATCGTGGGCCCACGAGGCAGGGGGCGCGCCCTATAGGGGGGGGGGGGTCCACCACCCTCGTGGCCAGGTGGCAGCTCCTCCCGCGGTAATTTTTGCACAGTAAATCCTCAAATATTCCCGAAAAAACATATTAAATTGGCACGTCATTCTGAGGACTTTTATTTTCGGGATATTTTTATATTGCACGGATAATCAGATAACAGACAGAAAAATATCTATTTTTATTTTATTTCTACTAATTAACAGAAAGTATAGAGAGGGTACAGAAGTTGGTGCCTCTAGTTTCATCCATCTCATGCTCATCAAAAAGAATCCACTAACAAGGTTGATCAAGTCTTGTTAACAAACTCATTCTGATAATCATCAAACTGGAGAAATTTCGAATAACACTAAGTTACATCAACGGGGATATGCACATCCCCTATAATAAGTATATCATATTTCTTCTTGACAGTAGGAAGAGGAAATTCAAAACCTCCAAATATAATCGATGGAATTTTTCCGATAGAATTGATACTATGAACTTGAGGTTGTTTCCTGGGAAAGTGTAACGTATTCTCATTACCATTAACATGAAAAGTGACATTACCTTTGTTGCAATCAATAACAGCACCTACAGTATTAAGAAAAGGTCTTCCAAGAAAAATAGACATACTATCATCCTCGGGAATATCAAGAATAACAAAGTCCGTTAAAATAGTAACGTTTGCAACCACAACAGGCACATCGTCAGAAATACCGACAGGTATAGCAGTTGATTTATCAACCATTTGCAAAGATATTTCAGTAGGTGTCAACTTATTCAGGTCAAGTCTACGATATAAAGAGAGAGGCATAACACTAACACCGGCTCCAAGATCACATAAAGCAGTTTTAATATAATTTCTTTTAATGGAGCAAGGTATAGTAGGTACTTCGGGATCTCCAAGTTTCTTTGGTATTCCACCCTTAAAAGTATAATTAGCAAGCATGGTGGAAATCTCAGCTTCCGGTATCTTTCTTTTATTAGTAATGATATCCTTCATATATTTAGCACAAGGATTTGTTTTGAGCACATCAGTTAATCGCATACGCAAAAGGATTTCTTGGATGGTTTTGGAGGAAAAGGCATGGGTTTCTGAACCCAAGGTTCCCTTTCTTTACCATGTTTCCTAGCAACAAAGTCTCTTTTATCATAACGTTGATTCTTTGATTGTGGGTTATCAAGATCAACATCAGGTTTAATTTCTACATCATTGTTATTAATAGGTTGAGCATCATCATGAACATCATTATTAACATTTTCATTAGGTTCATGTTCATTACCAGATTGTGTTTCAGCATCAGACATAGATATATCATTTGGATTATCAGGTGGTTCAGCAATAGGTTCACTAGAAGTTTGCACAGTTCTATCATTTTTCTTTTTCTTCTTTTTAGAAGAACTAGGAACATCAATATTATTTCTCTGAGAATCTTGCTCGATTCTCTTAGGGTGGCCTTCAGGATACAAAGGTTCCTGAGTCATTCTACCAGTTCTAGTAGCCACTCTAACAGCATAATCATTTTTCTTACTATTAATTTCATCAAGCACTTCTTTTTGAGCCTTAAGTATTTGTTCTACTTGAGTGGTAACCATAGAAGAATGTTTGCTAACGAGTTTAAGTTCACCTTTAATATTAGCCATATAGTCACCCAAGCGCCTAATCATATAAGCATTTTCTTTTAATTGTCTACCAAAATAAGCATTGAAGTCGTCTTTCTTATACATAAAGTTATCGAACTCAACCAAGCACTGACTAGCAATTTTAGTAGGAGGAACTTCAGCTTTATCATATCTATAGAGAGAATTTACCTTTACTACCTGTGTCGGGATATCAGGATCAGGAGGTTCTTCAACAAATAAAGAATTGAGATCATATGTTTCTTCAATAGGCGGTATATTAAGACCATGTATTTCTTCAATAGGAGGTAAATTCTTAACATCTTCAGCTTTAATACCTTTCTCTTTCATAGATTTCTTTGCCTCTTGCATATCTTCAGGACTGAGAAATAGAACACCTCTCTTCTTCGGAGTTGGTTTAGGAATAGGCTCAGTAATTGGAGAAGGAGCTGGCTCAGGAGGTGCCCAATTATTTTCATTTGTCAACATATAATTCAATAAGATTTCAACTTCATCTGGTGTTCTTTCCCTGAAAAGAGAACCAGCACAACTATCCAGGTAATCTCTGGAAGCATCGGTTAGTCCACTATAAAAGATATCGAGTATTTCGGGTTTCTTAAGAGGATGATCAGGCAAAGCATTAAGTAACTTGATAAGCCTCCCCCAAGCTTGGGGAGACTCTCTTCTTTAATTTGCACGAAGTTGTATATTTCCCTCAAAGCAGCTTGTTTCTTATGAGCAGGGAAATATTTAGCAGAGAAGTAATAAATCATATCATGGGGACTATGCACACAACCAGGATCAAGAGAATTAAACCATATCTTAGCATCACCCTTTAATGAGAACGGAAATATTTTGAGTATATAAAAGTAACGCGATCTCTCATCATTAGTAAACAGGGCAGCTATATTATCTAACTTAGTAAGATGTGCCACAACAGTTTCAGATTCATAGCCATAAAACGGATCAGATTCAACCAAAGTAATTATATCAGGATCAACAGAGAATTCATAATCCTTATCAGGAACACATATAGGTGAAGTAGCAAAAGTAGGGTCGGGTCTCATTTTATCTCTAAGTGATTCTTTGTTCCATTTAATTAATAACCTCTTAAGCTCATATCTATCTTTGCAAGCAAAAATAGCGGCAGAAGATTCCCTATCAAAAAGATAGTCCTCAGGGATAACAGGCATATTTTCATCATCACTATCATCATCGTATTCAGATTCAATAATTTCTTTTTCTCTAGCCCTAGCAATTTGTTCATTAAGAAATTCACCAAGGGGCACAGTAGTATCAGACATAGAAGCGGTTTCATCATAAGTATCATGCATAGCAGAAGTGGCATCATCAATAACATGCGACATATCAGAACGAATAGCAGAAGCAGGTGTAGGTGTCGCAAACTTACTCATAATAGAAGGTGAATCAAGTGCGGAGCTAGATGGCAGTTCCTTACCTCCCCTCGTAGTTGAGGGATAGATCTTGGTTTTTAAATCTCTCAAGTTCTTCATAATGATAAGCATATATAAATCCCAAGTGACTCAAAGAATAGAGCTATGCTCCCCGGCAACGGCACCAGAAATTGGTTTTGATGACCCACAAGTATAGGGGATCGCAACAGCTTTCGAGGGTAGAGTATTCAACCCAAATTTATTGATTCGACACAAGGGGAGCCAAAGAATATTCTCAACTATTAGCAGCTAAGTTTTCAATTCAACCACACCTGGAAACTTAGTATCTGTAGCAAAGTGTTTAGTAGCAAAGTAATATGATAGTAGTGGTAACAGCAACAAAAGTAAAGACAACAAAAGTAATGTTTTTGGTATTTTGTAGTGATTGTAACAGTAGCAGCGGGAAAGTAAATAATCGTAAACCAGTATATGGAAAGCTCGTAGAGCACCGGATCAGTGATGGATAATTATGCCGGATGCGGTTCGTCATGTAACAGTCATAACATAGGGTGACACAGAACTAGCTCCAATTCATCAATGTAATGTAGGCATGTATTCCATATATAGTTATACGTGCTTATGGAAAAGAACTTGCATGACATCTTTTGTCCTACCCTCCCGTGGCAGCAGGGTCCTATTGGAAACTTAGGGATATTAAGGCCTCCTTTTAATAGAGAACCGGAACAAAGCATTAGCACATAGTGAATACATGAACTCCTCAAACTATGGTCATCACCGGGACTGGTCCCGTTTATTGTCACTTCGGGGTTGCCGGATCATAACACATAGTAGGTGACTATAGACTTGCAAGATAGGATCAAGAACTCACATATATTCATGAATACATAATAGGTTCAGATCTGAAATCATGGCACTCGGGCCCTAGTGACAAGTATTAAGCATAGCAAAGCATAGCAACATCAATCTCAGAACATAGTGGATACTAGGGATCAAACCCTAACAAAACTAACTCGATTACATGATAAATCTCATCCAACCCATCACCGTCCAGCAAGCCTACGATGGAATTACTCACGCACAATGGTGAGCATCATGAAATTGGTGATGGAGGATGGTTGATGATGACGACGGCGACGAATCCCCCTCTCCGGAGCCCTGAACGGACTCCAGATCAGCCCTCCCGTGAGGTTTTAGGGCTTGGCGGCGGCTCCGTATCGTAAAACACGATGATTTCTTCTCTCTGATTTTTTTCTCCCTGAAACACAATATATAGAGTTGGAGTTGGCGTCGGAGGGTCTCTAGGGGGCCCACGAGGTAGGGGGCGCGCCCTAGGGGGGCGCCCCCCACCCTCGTGAGAAGGGTGTGGGCCTCCTGGTCTTCATTTTTGGCGAGGATTTTTTATTATTTTTTCTAAGACCTCCTGTGGAGTTTCAGGTCATTCCAAGAATATTTGTTTTCTGCACATAAAACAACATCATGGCAATTTTGCTGAAAACAGCGTCAGTCCGGGTTATTTCCATTCAAATCATACAAGTTAGAGTCGAAAACAAGGGCAAAAGTGTTTGGAAAAGTAGATACGACGGAGACATATCAATATTCTTCGAGCACTAGGCCTCTATCAAACGAGCACCCTCAAGAACTTCTTCAAAATAGTGCTCGGCAACCACTCGGCTATGGCCGAACCCTGCGCCGCGACAGTGGTAGCATCCATCTCCGCCCAGTATGCTTTGACACGGGCAAGGGCCATCCGCGAGCCTTCTATGCACGCCGACCTCTTCATCGCATTGATGCGCGGCACCGCACCAAGGAACTGGTGCACTAAGCTGAAATAGCTGTTCGGCTTCGGCTTTTCCGGCCACAGTTGATCTACAACGGACCTCATGGCAAGACCGGACAACCTATTGAGTTCGGCCCATTCAGCTAGCTGATCGGTCAATGGAAGCGGACGCTATGGCACATTGAACTGCGACTAGAACAGCTGGTCCACTTCCCGATCTGTTTGATCTCGAACGTATTCGGCCGCATCGACAGTGCTCGCCGCCAAGTCCAAATATGCGTCCGCCGAACTCCACAGCCGATCTAGAGGGGCATACTGCGGATCTCTGAACTTCCTCCGCAGCAAAAAGGGCTTCCTAGCCACAATATCACAGGCTTCATGCAGTTCCTCCTTCTTCGCTCTCATGGCAGAACGGGTGTCTTTGGTCGCCATCGTGGCCTTTTCAAGGTCGGTCACCTTGGCTCGGTTTTCTTCTTCAAGGAACTGGCAACGGTCGGCAGTGTCTTTTAACTTTGCAGCCATCTTGGCCATTTTCTCTTTGCTCTCGCAATGCGCGGCCTTCTCGGCTTTCAACTCTTCGGCCGCCTTCAAAGCAGCTGCATTGCTACTCCTTGCTTGTTCTTTGGCTCGGGCAAGTTCCGCCCGAAGGGTTTCCACGGTGGCAGCTCCATCTGCAGTCACAAAATATTAAAGATACTGGCATCACGCTGCTCTTACTATGTGACATTCACCAGAAAATATCACTTACCCTGTGCCTCATCAAGCCTCTTGTTAACAAGCTCGATGTCGGCATCCGCCGCATCCAGTTGCTGCTTTAGTTTGGAAAACTCATGAGTTCGGCTAGCCACCGGAACTTCCACTACCTGCACATTAAAGCGGTATGGTTATTACCTGGGACTACAATCCTCTGCTTTCCGCCGTTCTCGGTGACAACCAGAGTCTCAGGGGCTACTATCTACACAGGGCACACCTAAAAATGTGCAGTACTATTACAAAGGTATATCATTTTACGTACCTCAAAGCCCGTTAGTAGACACATAAAGGCGTCATGCAACCCGCTTTCGGTGGACGAAATCCTTTCCATCACCGTACTCATTAACGTATGGTGTTCTTCTTAGATGGTCGCTCGCTTCAACAGATCCCTCAGTGTGTCCGACCGCATACCAGACGGCGCCGGACTCTCTTGTTTGTCCTCTTCAAGAGCCAGATGCTGGGGACTTCGGGCGACTATAGGATTATCTTTTGGCCTCACCGGATCCGGAGAGGCCCTCCGTGACGACACTTCAAGTTGCCCGCTTCTTGAGCGGGGGAGTCCGGGGGAGGCGTTTCGCTCTCCATCATCTCCGGAAGAAGGTCCCCTGAAGACGAGCTCAGTTGAGAAGGGTTAAGATCCAAACTACAAGATAAATGCTTCGGTTATTTTCCTCGGAAATTAGGTAGAATATCTTTATTATTATGTTTTTTTGATCACTTACGGCTCGTTAGAGGGCTGATCCCCGCGCGGACTTTGTGCGGCAAGAGCACCCCCCAAGGCAGGACCCTCTGTTGGAGACTTCTTCTCCCGTTTGGAAGCCTTTGTTTCTAGATCCTCAGATGCAGTCCTCTTCCTTCCCCGGAGCGAGAGAAGGTCGGAATCTTCCCCTTGGTTATCCTCCTTCACGGAGGCGCTCATTCCCTCGGTTGGAATTGGTAGCGATGGGGGCACGCTTTCGCCCTCATTATTCCCCCCTTTATCTTCCTTTGAGGGCTCCAGGCAAGGTGCTAGCTCGAGCATCTTTTCCAGTACTGGATTGTCCAAACCCTCAGGAAGGGGGCCAAACACCGAATCATCTTTGCCTTTGTTAGCCAATCCTGGTCGAAGGGCGATTTCTCAAAATGATGTCATGATAAGTGAAAGAAGGTGTGTTCGGCTAGAGGATTACTTACTTGGTCGGCGGTGCCGTTGCTGCTCAGGCCCACGTCCTCGGTAGTATCCGGACACTCCATTTGAGGTTCGAAGAATGATTTATACATCTCCTCGTGTGCTAGGCCGAGGAAATTCTGAATAGCGCGCGGTCCTTCTGGGTTGAATTCCCACAAGCGGAGGGGACGGCGTTTGCATGGCTGGACTCAACGAACCAGCATGACTTGCACTACCATAACCAAACTAAAATCTCCTTCAAAGAGATCTCGGATGCGACCTTGCAATATGGGCACATCCTTGGTGGACCCTAGCTCAGCCCCCTGCTGATCCATGGCATCAGTTGTGGTGGAGGGCCCGAGCGAAAGGCGGGGGAAGCTACCCACTTGGCACTTCTGGGAGCGGTGATGTAGAACCACTCCCATTGCCATAATCCGGACTCCTCTATAAGGGTCCCTTTTGGCCACGGAGCTCCTGCAATCTTGCTTATTAATGCGCCTCCGCATGCTGCATGCCGCCCTTCGACCATCTTCGGCTTCACATCAAAGGTCTTGAGCCACAGGCCGAAGTGAGGGGTAATGCGGAGGAAGGCCTCACATACGACAATAAAAGCCAATATGTGGAGAAAGGAATCCCGGTCTATATCGTGGAAATCAAGACCATAATAGAACATCAAACCCCTTATGAAGGGATCCAGAGTGAGGCCTAGTCCTCGAAGGAAGTGGGAGATGAACACGACGTCTTCGTTGGGTTCTGGAGTAGGGACGACCTGCCCTCGGGCGGGCAGCCGATGTGAGACTTCGGCGGTCAGGTACCTTGCCTCCCTCAATTTCTTGATATCCTCTTCCGTGACGGAGGAGGGCATCCACCGGTCCTGGAGGCTGGATCTGGACATGATTGAAGATCTGAAGCACCTGACCTACGCTTTGGGTGTTAGAATTCGAGGCGGGGGAAGGATTCGATTGAGCACAGGAGGAAAAAAGTAAAAGCCTTGTCCCTTTATAAAAAGGGTGAATATCAAGCGTCCTCCTCGTGGCCGTTTGGGACTTGCCTAAAATCTAGGAGTCCTAGGCATGGTTGGGTTACCCAGGCCCGTATTGATGAGGATCCCGTAATAAGGGGAACACGATCTCTGCTTTGACAAGACGTGTCAAGAAACTACCTTGCGTTATGTGCGGGGCTAGGTAGAGAAAAACTGTTCGAATAATCATCAAGCCATTGCATGATGTCATGTTGCGTAACGTGTCAGCAGATTAGGTTTGTGGAAATATTATTCTCTCTACGGTGGTATGTGGAACTTATTTTGCAGAGCTGGACACGATCCTCATGTTCAAAATCTTCTATGAAGTATTCGGAGGAGGAACCCGCCTTGCAATGCCGAAGACAATCTGCGCGCCGGACTCGTCGTCATTGAAGCCTGGTTCAGGGGCTACTGAGGGAGTCCTGGATTAGGGGGTGTCCGGACAGCCGGATTATAACCTTTGGCCAGAGTGTTGGACTATGAAGACATAAGATTGAAGACTTCGTCCTGTGTCCGGATGGGACTTTCCTTGGTGTGGAAGGCAAGCTTGGCAATACGGATATGTAGATCTCCTCCAATTGTAACCGACTCTGTGTAACCCTAGCCCCCTCCGGTGTCTATATAAACCAGAGGGTTTCGTCCGTAGGACAACAACAATCATACCATAGGCTAGCTTCTAGGGTTTAGCCTCTCCGATCTCGTGGTAGATCAACTCTTGTGATACTCATATCATCAAGAAGAAATCAAGCAGGAGGTAGGGTTTTACCTCCATCAAGAGGGCCCGAACCTGGGTAAAACATCGTGTCCCCTGCCTCCTATTAACATCTGCCTTAGACGCACAGTTCGGGACCCCCTACCCGAGATCCGCCCGTTTTCACATCGACACACATCCAACAGTCACTGCTGCTAGAATCGTGTGTTCACTGACAAAGCCTTGAGTAAACAAGTCAGCCTCAAAATTTGTGCCGTGTACAACCCATTTGCTATTATTTTTATAATTTTTACTCATTTTCTAATTCATATGGAATTTATTTCAGCCCGTTTTCCATTTTTAGAATTGCTGGCGATTTTCTGGTCAGTACCAGGGTCAAAAAATTAACTAAATATGTGGGAAATTTTGAAAATTCGCAAATTTTTGCTGGGGAACGAAATATTCTTAATCCAAAAATTAATAGCCATACTAAAACAAATTTAAAAATAAATTAGTACTATGTCATGTTAAATCCAATGAAATACGTATAAGATATCAGTGAAGAACGAAAACAAAAAAAGAAACTTATATCCCATTTGCTATAATTTTTTTGGAATTTTCAACCCCTTTTGATATTACTTTTAACAGACATTGACCATACTCTTAAGCCAGGCCGGAATGCATCCCTCCTCGTCTTGAAAGATTTGTAGCCCAGTAATTCGGAGAAAACAAATAGGCCTAGCTTGGGTATTCTTCAAAAAGAAATACTGGGCTATGTATTTTCCCAAAGAACTGGTGCATGAGCATTTAGCTTTATTTATTTATTTACTTATTTATGTTTAGGGGACCATGAGCATGTACCTGGGCCGGATTCATGTGAGAGCCTCCCTTCCAGTTAATTATGGGCTTCTCTATTGTGCCTTAATCAGTGGGCTGCATGTGGAAAATGTGTTCCGTATGAAAAATAGTATGCGCTACATACGGTACGGGGCACTAAAGGATTGAACCGTGCAACGACTTCCAAAACATTGTGTTTGTCGTTCTAACAACATATTTATTAAACCAACAGACGAAATATACTACTGATTGTACATTGAAAACAACAGCAGCAGCAACCAGGGCTGGGGGTGCAACAGAAGCAGTAAGCAGGCCAGAAGAGTGAAGACGCAGCTCTCTCTTCCAAACCAAACATCAGCCATCATTAGAAAAGGGCTACCAAAAAAGAACAAGTGTATGCATCAAACTAAATAAAGATCCTACTACACCAAGTGTACACATCTAACTAACTGGCTCAGTTAGACGTTACTATTTATTAAGCTGTGGAGATTGGCTGACGGCTTGAACCAGATGGGTGCCTGACGGGGGAAACTCCAGCTAGCAGGTCGAAGTCTGATACTTGCGACCCTCTCTCCTACTTTGGCCTGCAGAGCGTGGAGACACATATTAGGGTATGGTGCATGCAGAGATGCATGGTATGCTGTGTACACACAGTTTTGCCTGATGAACTAAACCGCGCTGCCATCATGATCCTTGTCGTCGGTTATCTCCTGGTTAATCGGATAATTCAGTCCGACCAACAGAGAGCGTGTACCAAGGCTACTTACCAGCCTCCAGTAAAAAATTCCTGAAGGCCCAGAGAAGCTGGGATCCTGCTCAAAGACCTTGTAGTGACTGTGATTGTATTCCGCAAAACAACACATCCGGTACGTGCGAACGATCATCAATCTTTCGCCGTCGTCTGATCGAGGCAGGAACCACCAGCAACTGCCATGCCGCTTTTCTTTGGAAGGTTCTGGGATTAGGAAGGGTAGGGACACCAGGAGGCCTACAACATCATATCAAGTTGGAGTCAAATAAAAAAGGGCTCTTGATTTAGTCAATCTTAAGAACATCATGTTATGAGCATGAATATTTTTTCAGCAAATGTTGACAGTAATATAAGCAAGCCATCATGATATCATAGGAAAGTAACATACTGTTGTAACAACCGTTTGTAGCGATGACTGGAGTAGGCCAGCAATACGTCCAGCCATAGAAGGAGTCGACAACGTAAATGAAGCCCTTGTGTTCAATGGCATCAGAGAACCATGGAGGATGTATGATCCTACGATGGACGTGTAGATTTATCCACTTACCGCAGTGACCTGCGATGGACGTGCAGATTTATCCACTTACCGCAGTGACCTGTCAGATAGGCGAGACCGCGGTTGAAGAATGCAATTAGCCTGAAGTCTTTATAATTAGCAGATCTCGTGGGCACTTGGCAGATTACAACCTTGAGCAAATCAAACTTGGTATCATGTTGGCTACTGTAAGATTCCGAGTATTCTGGGCCGCGGTGCCAAAGCAGTGCAGTGTTAATCGAAGGAAGGGGGATCCATCACGGGTGTAGACCTCCACGAGCATCTAGCTGTCGCGATTGTCGACGAGCACCATCCAAGACGTGTTCATGCCGACCCAGTACATACCGTTAATGTAGTTGAGGCTGACGGGGATCAGATCGCAGTCAAGGGGGTTGATGCTCGCCACCCTACGATCGTTATGCTGCGTGACATGCCGTTTCTGAAGATCAGGCGGCATCAGCAAGCAAGGAGCTGGCTTAAAAAGCTTCGGCCTAAGGTCTTTGAGTAAACAGTACAGCCCCGACGAGCACGCGGCGAGCAGCATGGTATTGAGATTGTCCACACACGAAACAATGAGCTTGATTACCTCTGTGGGGAGCGAATTCCAGCCACTCTTTCGGTGGACGCTGCTCGGTTCTGCCATTGTTATTGCTTGGGTTTCGGACGAGGGGGGGGGAGGCGCCTTAGCGGGGATGGAAGATTGGACGAGATTATGTGCGGACGAAGATGGAGAAGTGAATACGTGCTGCGGGAAGTGGACAGGTGATGATGACTACATCACGCCGCTTGACATATGAGACACATACCAGCAGCGTAGGGTCATGTCGATACCAGACAACTTGCTTGAGTGATCACAGTACTGGTACTCCCTACAGTGCTAAGCCCTAACTTCCTTGAGTAGAGTAGCAGAGTAGGACTCTGCTCTACTACTAGCACCGGAGGAGTAGTATATTCTAATCTAAAATAGTTACAAACTTCAATGAGCGTGGAACGACTATGAACCGTGCTCAAAGACCGTGGCCCTGTTTGGTTCAATGAGTTAGAGTTAGTTTGGGTTAGTTTGGACTCAACTAACCCAAAAATATCCAAACGGGAGGGTTAGTTTGGGTTAGATGCATCTAACCCATCCAAAAAATCTAACCCATCCAAGAGGTGCTTATTTGGGTTAGTTCTCTTTGGGACTGTCTGTGTCAAAAACGGCGGATCTCGGGTAGGGGGTCCCGAACTGTGCGTCTAGGCGGATGGTAACAGGAGGCAAGGGGCACGATGTTTTACCCAGGATGGAGGTAAAACCCTACGTCCTGCTTGATTAATATTGATGATATGGGTAGTACAAGAGTAGATCTACCACGAGATCAAGGAGGCTAAACCCTAGAAGCTAGCCCATGGTATGATTGTTATTCGTCCTACGGACTAAAACCCTCTGGTTTATATAGACACCGGAGAGGGCTAGGGTTACATAGAGTCGGTTACAATGGTAGGAGATCGACATATCCGTATCGCCAAGCTTGCCTTCCACGCCAAGGAAAGCCCCTTCCGGACACGGGATGAAGTCTTCAATCTTGTATCTTCATAGTCCAGGAGTCCGGCCGAAGGTATAATCCATCTATCCGGACACTTCCTAATCCAGGACTCCCTCAGTAGCCCCTGAACCAGGCTTCAATGACGACGAGTCCGGCGCACAGATTGTCTTCGGCATTGCAAGGCGGGTTCCTCCTCCAAGTACTTCATAGAAGATTTTGAACACAAAGGTAGTGTACGGCTCTGCAAAATAAGTTTCCACATATTTCCATAGAGAGAATAATATTTACACAAATCTAATCTGCTGACGTATTCCGTAGCATGACATCACACCACGGCCAAGTCTTTATTCGAATCGTCTTACTGTCCCACCTCAGCGCGTTTAGCGAGGCGGTTTCCTTCGCACGTCTTGTCAAAGCATAGATCGTGTCCCCTTATTCCGGGATTCTCATCAATACGGACGTGGGTAACCCAACCGCGCCATTGATTATGGTGCTTGGGAGATAAGCGAGTTTTACCAGGCTGGTGAGGACGCATAGTCGCATCCGCCCATATAAGGGGATAAGGATCCACCTTTTCATCCACGCCTTCTTCCTCCTTTGCCTATCCATTTCTGCGCACTCGAGCTTCAGCGCCCAAGTCCGCACACCCCACCTCAACCTACTCCAGCCATGTCCGGAGCGGGAGGCAAGTGGATGGTCTCCTCCGTCACGGAGGGACTCATCAAAAAACTGAGGAAGGCCGGATACTTGGCTAACGACATTGCGCACCGGCTTCCCGAAGAGGGGCAGCTCATCCCCACCCCTAGGCCCCATGAGAGGGTGGTGTTCCTTCCCCATTTCCTCCGCGGACTGGGCTTCCCTCTCCACCCATTTGTCCGGGGGCTCATGTTCTACTATGGTCTGGATTTCCACGATCTGGCCCCGAACTTTGTCCTCAACATCTCGGCGTTTATCGTCGTGTGCGAGGCTTTCCTCCACATCTGCCCCCATTTCGGCCTATGGCTCAAGACTTTCAATGTCAAGCCGAAGGTGGTGCGCGACACCCAGGCGGAGTGCGGAGGCGCCATGGTGGGCAAGATGCCCAATGTCTTATGGCTCGAGGGCTCCTTCGTGGAGACCCTAAAGGGGTGGCAATCGGGGTGGTTTTACATCACCGAGCCGCGCGACCCTGAATGGGTCGCAGCCCCCGAGTTCTGATCCGGACCCCCTACGCGGCTCACCTCCTGGAAAGAGACGGGCCTGTCGTGGGGTAAACAAGGAGAGCTGACCGGACTTCAAACATGCGTCCAAACCCTGGTGGACAAGAAGCTCAAACTTGCCAACGTAGTCCAGGTTATGCTCATCCGCCGGATCCTCCTGTGTCAACAATGGGCTTTCAACCTATGGGAGTTCGACCCGGCACGGCACCGAACTCTGAGCAGGCTCTTCGACACGACGTACGAAGATGCCTGGAAGGTGCTTTTCAAGGGCGCCGAGGCCCCCGCATCCGCTACTGAGGATCACGGATTCAGCACGCAGCGTCACGCTCATGCGGTAAGCTGTTTTTACCTTTCGCAGGGTATTAGTTTTTCATGGTTTGACTCCATGCGGGATCTAAGCTCCCTTACCTTTGACAGAATTGGCAGGAGACGTCCGGACAGATCAACTGTCCGGCTCCTTTGCCCGAAGGCCTAGCGGACGCTCACTTAGCGAAGCTGCTGGTTCCGACACCCTATGTGGTGCCGGAGAAGAAGGCCAAGAAGAAGGCCACGGGGACTCGAAAGAGTGCCCGGCGCCAGGAGGTGTCGGATTCATCATCCGCCGACTCCAAGGCGCACTCCTCCCATGGAGACGAGGAGGAGGAAGAAGAGACCTCTCCCCCTCCAGCGGGGGGAGGGAAGAAAAGGAAGGCCGCCCCAACTGGGGAGGCCGAAGGGTCCAAGAAGGGGAAGACCCCTCCTCCGGACTACTCCACCAACACCGACGACGGCGAAGAGGAGTGGCCGCACAGGGCCAAGCCCCTGGCGAGATCGTAAGTATCCGGATACTAGAGTGATTCATAGTATTCCCCCATTGCACAGCTTTTCCTTACGTCGAACATGTTTATGCAGTCCGCCCAAGGCCGGGCTCGACGAGTCGTCGAGCGGCTCCCGGGATTCGTCGAATGTGAATTCGCTTCCGGCGGCTACCTCCCCCCACCCTACGGACGATGCCGAGGTGGCGTCCCAACAGGTGCCAAGCCAGGAGGAGGTGGTCCTGGAGGCGCCGCAAGGCGACCTCCCGGACTCCAGGCGTGAAGGGGATAGAACCCCCAAGGGCTCTAAGTCCGGCTTTGAGCCGGACACCGCGTCGGAACCTTCAACGATTCCGGACTCCGGTAGGCAGCCTCCTTCCAAGAGGAGAAAGTCTGCCGAGCCGGTGACCTCCGTCCAACTGGAGGCACCGAACAATTTGCTGGAGGTGCTTAACGGCGCCTCCATCAACGAGGAGCACCGCACTATTATGAGAGCGGTGATCCAGAAGGTTCAGTCCGCCAAGAGCGGACTGACTGAAGCCTGTGCCAGCCTTCTAACAGGCTTCGAGGTAAGTAAAGAATATGTAAAAATATTACCGCATAGACAGTAGCCCCTGATGCTCTGTTCGGTGTTCGGAAAGAAAAGCCGAATAGAGGATCTAATAACATTCGCAGGAGTCTAACATAATCAAGTCAATATGCGTATGCAGGCTTCGCTGCTGGCCTCCACCGCGCTGACTGTGGAGGTGGACACGCTGAAGCAAAACCTCGCGCGGTCCGAGAACGAGTTCGGCCATGCCAGGAGGCAACTCGAGGAGAAGGAAGGTAAGTAATACCTTTCGCAAGTATATAGAGAAGATGTGGTTGCAAAAAATGACAGGATCAATGTGCTATTATAGGGGCCACGACCGAGGTGGCAACCCTTAAGAAAGCACTGTCCGAGGCCGAAAACAGAGCGGCCACGGAGTGCACAGAGAGAGGGAAGTAGGAGGCGCGGGTGGAGGAGGTGCGGAAAGAGCTCCAGGCTCTCGTGAAAAAACACGAGAGTTTGGAGCTTGACTCGAAGACGCAAGCGTCCGAGCTTGTGGGAGCCCTCGAAAGCGCGAAGTCCGCCAAGGCTGAAGCCCAGAAAGCCCTCCAAGAAATTGGAGATATGAAGAAGATAGAGGCGGGTAAGGCATTCATTATGCAAAGCAAGCACGTGAAAGTGAATTACTTGTTACTTACCCGAGTCCGGGGCTCTCCAGGAGCATTCGCAGATTTGCCCCGTAGTGCGTCTGATGCCGCTGCCTACTACCGAGCCAAGGAGGGGAGCTCGACAGAGAAGGTGTTCTGGTCTCGGTATGCTGAGGCCGTACACCTGGTGCCTTTAAGGGACCAGCTGAAGGAAATGGTCGAGCTCCACAAGGTGGCCGAACAGGCCATAAAGGGCCTCATAGTTCGGCTTTGGCCTGGAGAGGCTCTGCCTGGGAGCTACTTCGGGCTGGTGAGGCGGCTGGTGGATGCCCGTCCACGGCTTGAAGTAATCAAGCGCTCCGTAGGGCGCTTGCCCGTGCTAAAGTGCACTGGGGCAAGATGGATGCGGAGAAGCTGGTGAAGGACGGGCCGGCGCCGGGCAAGGAGCATCATGTCCCGAAAGCGTATTATGAGGGCGTCCTGAAGGGTGCCCGCCTTATAGCGGATGAATGCTCCAAAAATGTAATGTTTGAGTAAACTCGCATTTGTGATCCTGTACGCTGAAAACTTGTTCATATGCGCTGAGCAACGCTTTTGAATTTAAAATATTACCTTCTATGCGGCCATTTATCAAATTTGAGAGATGGTGAGTCGTCGGCTTCTGCCCCCATGCCGCGAGTGCTGGGGTGTTCGGGGTAAACATGAGCACTCTTTTTCCCATTCTTGGGTCCTTCGAGGGAGGCGCTCAACACAACGAACAAGGCAATCGGACTATAATGCTTGAACACTCTCACTTAGCCATAGAATTCTATAATTTTAAATTTCAGCGAAGCCCCTAGTGTTCGGAAGACCGAGTTCGGGGCGCTATCCACGCCTAGGCCGGACAAAGCCGACTCCTCATTCTAAGCGGCATAAGTCTTTAGGGACTCGAAAACCTCTCGAACAACGACCAGCTCTCGCCTCATCATGACGGTCAGTTTTAGCTTTCTCTACTGAGGTGCTTAGCCCAGCTCAACTGGGGCACAATCGTAGTAGTTCTCCTAGTGCTACCTTAGCCGATATAACGGAACATAAGGTACCAAAAAATAGGAGCCGGGCAAACCCAACTATTGACCCAAGACATGATTCGGAGCCGATGCATAAAATGCTATAAGTTCGGGGTGTCGCACTTGTGAAAGTGTTCGGACTTCTCACACCGTGTTGTCGGGTACTTAAGCCCCTGGCGTATTGGCCGTACCAAAGTGTACGGGTGCAACATGTCATTAATGAACATATATTCGTAAAAAAGATAAATGCAATAATAGACGGAAGCTATGCATTGTTTATTTTAAAAAGCTGCGATCAAAGCAGAATGATACAAATACTGCAATAGGCAAAAGATGGGACTATTTAACATGTCCTTTCGAGGGGCAAGCTGCGGAATGTTATGTGAAACAGGTATACTGCTCGTTATAGAGACCACCTTAGAGTTCCATAGTGCGGCGTAGTTTTCTGCTTCCCTGGTTGTATCGTTTGTGCGGCAATTGTACTGCCGAACAAGCCTTTCGAAGAATGGAGTCCTGAAAATAAGAGAAAATTAAGAAATCGACAGCCCCTAGTGCGGTTTAAGCCGCGTTTCGTGCGTGCCGTGATGGTCCCCCTCCCCCTGTGCCCGTGGTATTTCCAGAGCGTAATTATGTACGCGCAACACTGGTTTCGCAAGTTCGTGAGGGCTGGGGTTGGGGCCGCATTGCTATGCTTGCTCTAAACGTGCCAGGTGGTCTTGTTGTAGGTTACTCCGGGCGCGCTTGACGGTGTCCAGACGTTTAGTGGTCGGACTGGAGAATTGCCCTGAGAGGCTGCTTTGTACTTCCGCTGCGATAGCCGCCGTATGCTCCTCCATTCGAAGAGAGCGTTCAGTGTTTCCATTGACCGTGATGACTCCTCGAGGGCCTGGCATCTTGAGCTTGAGGTATGTGTAGTGCGGCACCGCATTGAACTTGGAAAATGCGGTTCGCCCGAGCAGTGCGTGATAGCCACTGCGGAACGGGGCTATGTCGAAGATTAACTCCTCGCTTCGGAAATTATCCGGAGATCCGAAGACCACTTCAAGTGTAACTGAGCCTGTACAACTGGCCTCTACACCTGTTATGACGCCTTTAAAGGTCATTTTAGTGGGTTTAATCCTCGAGGGATCGATGCCCATTTTCCGCATTGTATCCTGGTAAAGCAGGTTCAGGCTGCTGCCGCCGTCCATAAGGACTCTAGTGAGGTGAAATCCGTCAATAATTGGGTCTAGAACCAATGCGGAGAATCCGCCATGACGGATGCTAGTGGGGTGGTCCCTTCGATCAAAAGTGATCGGGCAGGAACACCATGGGTTGAACTTTGGGGCGACTGGCTCTATCGCGTATACGTCCCTTAGCGCACGCTTCCGCTCCCTCTTGGGGACGTGGGTTGCGTATATCATGTTCACCGTTCGCACTTGTGGGGGAAAACCTTTCTGTCCACTGTTGTTCGGCGGCCGGGGCTCCTCCTCGTCATCGCTATGTAGCCCCCTGTCTCTGGTTTCGGCATTTAACTTGCCTGCCTGCTTGAACACCCAACAATCCATGTTGGTGTGATTGGCTGGTTTTTCGGGGGTGCCATGTATCTGGCATGAGCGGCCGAGTATTCGGTCCAAACTGGACGGGCCCAGAGTATTTCTTTTGAATGGATTTTTCTGCTGACCGGGGTTAGAGCCTCTGAATCCGGCATTAACTGCCGTATCCTCAGCATTGTCGCCGTTCATGCGGCGCTTTCGCTTGTTGTGACACGACCTACCACTGTTGTCCTTGGTATCCGAATTACCAGGACTCTTGGTCATGTTATTGTTGCGAGCTAGCCAGCTGTCTTCTCCCGTGCAAAAGCGGGTCATAAGTGTCATGAGGGTTGCCATAGATTTCGACTTTTCCTGTCCTAGGTGTCGTGCAAGCCACTCGTCGCGGATGTTATGCTTGAAGGCTGCTAGGGCCTCTGCGTCCGGACAGTCGACGATTTGATTTTTCTTGGTTAGGAATCGTGTCCAGAATTGTCTGGCCGATTCCTCTGGCTGCTGAATTATGTGGCTAAGGTCATTGGCGTCTGGTGGTCGCACATAAGTGCCCTGGAAATTGTTGAGGAATGCGGCTTCCAGGTCCTCCCAACAACCAATTGATTCTGCTGGCAAGCTGTTAAGCCAATGCCAAGCTGGTCCTTTAAGCTTGAGTGGGAGGTATTTGATGGCGTGTAGGTCATCACCACGGGCCATGTGGATATGAAGGAGATAGTCCTCGATCCATACCGCAGGATCTGTTGTGCCATCATATGATTCGATGTTCACGGGTTTGAAACCCTCAGGGATTTGATGATCCATTACTTCATCTGTGAAGCATAGTGGGTGTGCGGCGCCTCTGTATTGGGCTATATCACGACGTAGCTCAAACGAGCTTTGTCTACTGTGTTTGGCCCAGCCGGATTGACTGTATCCGGAGTGACGGTTACCGTCTCGTGCCGTGGAGCACCTACACGATCCGTAGATCGATCTTGTTTGCCTTGCCTTGTCCTCCAATATATCTCGTAGGTCTGGCGCATTTTCCCGTGCCTTGGTATTTTTTGAGCGGCGCCGGGGTGCGGCTTGAGTGGAGGGCCGAGAGGCTTCTCTGTCGTGGCCACGTGGTGGCCGGTCGGCCGCATCATGCGCTGGTGATGTAGGTTTAGGTGCTTCCTCCTCTAGTTGGGGTAGCAACCTGCGCTTTGGGTAGCTCTTGGAGGGGCGTTCGAGTTCATACTCTTCGGCCGCAAGGACTTCAGTCCATCTGTCGGCTAGCAAATCTTGATCAGCTCTAAGATGTTACTGTTTTTTCTTGAGGCCGTTCGCCGTGGCCATAAGCCTGCGTTTGAAACGCTCTTGTTCGACGGGATCCTCCGGCACAACAAATTCGTTGTCGTCGAGGCTTGCCTCGTCTTCGGAGGGAGGCATATAATTAACGTCCTCGACCTGTCTGTCTGCCGCTCTCTCATGAGGGCTGGCTTCTCCATCCTCCTGTGCTGAATCTTGCTGGAGGTGGTTGTCTTCGGCACTGTCTGGGGTGTTATTATCTCCCGTGCCGGAATCACCGTTTTTGCTTTGGCGGGATTTAGAGCGGCGCCGCTGACGCCGGCGCTTAGGCTGCTTCTTGGAGGGGTCATCCTCCGCTGTTCCATCGCCATTGCCTTCTTTTGGGGTGTCCACCATGTATATATCATACGACGTGGTGGCTTTCCAGTGCCCTATAGGCGCTGGTTCTTGATCGTCTCCTGCATCGGCGTCCATGTCGTCGATGTCTTCGGAGTCGAAGTCGAGCATGTTGGTTAAATCATCGACAGTGGCTACGAAGTGGGTGGTGGGTGGGCTTTGAATTTCTTCATCATCCGCATCCCAACCTTGCTAACCATAGTCCGGCCAGGGCTCTCCTGATAAAGAGAGAGACTTTAGTGCATTCAGAATATCGCCGAAGGGCGAGTGCTAAAAGATGTCCTCGGCGGTGAACTCCATGATCGGCGCCCAATCGGGTTCGATCGGTAGGGGCGCAGAGGGCTCGGAGTCTGGAGAGGAGTCCGACTCCTTGGAGTCACGGGCTTCGCAGAGAATAGGGCTGATGTTCGGCTCGATCGCCGTAGAGATTGCAGCCCCCGAGGCGGTGTCCAACCACCCATCCTCGGTTGGCGCAGTTGGCTCCGAATTAAGGGTCGGAGCTGATGCGGGTGCGGCCTCCAGGGCACTGTTCGGCAGCAGAGCTAGATCATGCCTATCGTGACAGTGCGGCTTGCTCGGCTGCGGCTCGAATCCGTTGAAGATCAAGTCTCCACGGAGGTCCGCTGTGTAGTTTAAACTTCCAAATCTGACCTGATGGCTAGGGGCGTAGCTTTCGATCTGCTCCAGATGGCCAAGCGAATTGGCCTGCAGTGCAAAGCCGCAAAATATGAAGATCTGTCCGGGGAGAAAAGTCTCATCCTGGATCGCATCGTCGTTGATGATCGGAGAAGCCATCAGGCCTAAAAGTGACGACACAGAGGAACTCTCAATGAAAGCACCAATGTCGGTGTGAAAACCGGCGGATCTCGGGTAGGGGGTCCCGAACTATGCGTCTAGGCGGATGGTAACAGGAGGCAGGGGACACAATGTTTTACCCAGGTTCGGGCCCTCTTGATGGAGGTAAAGCCCTACGTACTGCTTGATTAATATTGATGATATGGGTAGTACAAGAGTAGATCTACCACGAGATCAAGGAGGCTAAACCCTAGAAGCTAGCCTATGGTATGATTGTTATTCGTCCTACGGACTAAAACCCTCCGGTTTATATAGACATCGGAGAGGGCTAGGGTTACAATGGTAGGAGATCTACATATCCGTGTCGCCAAGCTTGCCTTCCATGCCAAGGCAAGTCCCTTCCGGACACGGGACGAAGTCTTCAATCTTGTATCTTCATAGTCCAGGAGTCCGGCCGAAGGTATAATCCGGCTATCCGGACACCCTCTAATCCAGGACACCCTCAGGGACCACTAAAAAAACACATTTTTCTCTTGCTCTCCCCGCAGCAGATCCCTCCCCACTTCCTCGAAACTTCTCGTCCTCTCCCTCCCTCCCTCTCGCACCGCCCATGTGAAGGCGCCTCGCCATATCCGCGCTCCTGTCCGCCGTCGGTAAGCAGCCCCGCCCTATCCTCCCGTTCCAACCCCCTCGTCTCCCCGCGGCCCGTCCGCCCGCCGGTAAGTAGTCACGGATCCTTGCACGGCTCGTCCCCGTCGGCCTCGGCAAGCGCGACTCCTTGCGTAGGGATGGCGGATTCGGTCGGCGGGCTGCACGAGAGGCCAGTGCGGCTCCTTACCGGGCGCGTCCCCATCTGCCTCGGCTAGGGCTCGCTCCACTCCGCCAAATCCGGTAGGAAATAGGGTCCAACGTAGCCAAATGATTGAGAAAGAGCATTTATTGTCAATCTAACCCTCTCATCCAAGCACCTTTTTGGTTAGAGTTAGTTCAGAGTTGGTTCAGGGTTAGAATCTAACTCTAACCTCTAACCGAGTTAGAGTATCCAAACATGGCCCGTGTCTACGTGGTGTTTGGACATGGGCGACAACCTCAACACCAACGGTGCTGCTCCTGTTGCACCGTATGTGTTTCTGTCCTTCCCGTTCGAAATCGTGGTAGAATTCATGTTTCTACTCTTATCCTACAACTATGCTAGTCCACATGATTAGTTTCATCTCTGTTATAGCCGTCATCATTTATTTTGTGCTTATTTGGATTAAATCTCGTAGTAACTTGCTCATATATTCAACTGGCGCAACGTCCCCTACAGCCACTCCCGTTTCATGGACGGCCTGGTCGATGCCTCCAAGGAGCCCTTCATCCACTGCTATGAGTGCCCGATGCCGTTTTGTGGCTCGCTGGCGGACATGGTGCATCACCTCACGGATGTGCAACGGTCACTGCTGGCCCTTGGCGGAGAACATCAAGTACGAGACATGCTACCCGTTCACCATGCTGGAGTCGCTGGAGGATCACCGCCGCCTTCTAGTCTCGGAGGAGGACGTCATCGTCTTCCTCTTGATCGTGGGCACCGGCGAGGCCCACGCACGCCGCCGCCCCGTCTCTTTAATGTGCGTCAGGGGCGACGCCGCATACGCTGACGCTGACACGAGGCCGATGTACAGGTGCGTGGTCAGTGTTACTACCCCTTCGGGTCGCATGGGCGGCGACACCGGCCTCATCAAACAGACTTGGACTCTGGGGAGCTGGGACTATCCCGCCAATGTGGACTTGGAAAACCCATGGCATCCTTTACCCGCCGACACGGTGCACGGGGACTCCAAGGAGGTTCACCTGGACATACGCATTATCAAGTTAAATGTGAGATCCTCCCTTCCAGTTAATTATGGGCTTCTCTATTGGGCCTTCATCAGTGGGCTGCATGTTATCAACAAGTGGAAAATGTGTTCCATACGAAAAATAGTATGCGCTACATACGGTACGGGGCACTAAAGGATCGAACCGTGCAACGACTTCCAAAACATTGTGTTTGTCGTTCTAACAACACATTTATTCAACCAATAGACGAAATATACTACTGATTGTACATTGAAAACAGCAGCAGCAGCAACCAGGGCTGAGGGTGCAACAGAAGTAGTAAGCAGGCCAGAAGAGTGAAGACGCAACTCTCTCTTCCAAACCAAACATCAGCCATCATTACAAAAGGGCTACCAAAAAATAATAAGTGTATGCATCAAACTAAATAAAGATCCTACTACACCAAGTGTACGCATCTAACTAACTGGCTCAGTTAGACATTACTATTTATTGAGCTGTGGAGATTGGCTGACGGCTTGAACGAGATGGGTGCCTGACGGGGGAAACTCCAGCCAGTAGGTCGAAGTCTGATACTTGCGACCCTCTCTCCTACTTTGGGCTGCAGAGCATGGCGGCACATATCAGGGTATGGTGCATGCAGAGACGCATGGTACACTGTGTACACACAGTTTTGCCTGATGAACGAAACCGTGCTGCCATCATGATCCTTGCCATCGGTTATCTCCTGGTTAATCGGATAATTCAGTCCGACAAACAGAGAGCATGTACCAAGGCTACTTACCAGCCTCCAGTCAAAAATTCCTGAAGGCCCAGAGAAGCTGGGATCCTGCTCAAAGACCTTGCAGTGACTGTGATTGTATTCCGCGGGAAGTGGACAGGTGATGATGACTACAGCATGCCGCTTGACTTACTTACGAGACACATACCAGCAGCGTAGGGTCATGACGATGCCAGACAACTTGCTTGAGTGATCACAGTACTGGTACTCCCTACAGTGCTATGCCCTAACTTGCTTGAGTAGAGTAGTAGAGTAGGACTCTGCTCTACTACTAGCACCGGAGGAGCAGTATATTATAATCTAAAATAGTTACAAACTTCAATGCCCGAGCGTGGAACGACTACGAACCGTGCCCAAAGACCGTGTCTACGTGGTTTTTGGACATGGGCGACAACCTCAACGCCAACAGTGCTGCTCCCGTTGCACCGTATGTGTTTCTGTCCTTCCTGTTCGAAACCCAAGGAGGTTCACCTGGACATACGCATTATCAAGTTAAATGTCGATCATTAGTCTTCGCTCAATGTAATCCGCTGTCTAAGCATGTGGAGACTTCCATGCAGGATCTTGCTCTATTGGAGTATCGCGCATGAATAAAAGTGTATCCGTTTATGGTTTAGTCTAGAATCTTCCATGTATGATTTTTTACTACAGTACTGGTGAAAGACTTACGATGAACCATTTCTTACATCTCCTCTGCCCGCTTGCAAGTCATGCTGATTTAATCCCTCCGTCTAGGTGTATAAGCGCATGGTTAATATTACTTAATAGTATAGCCAACTGTTGACTATAAGAAACAGCCATGTCATCTGTAGCCAACATGTATAACAATCGATACTCAAAAACTAATTCTTAAAGGTCATTTCTTGCAAAGCACAATTAGTGTTATTTCTTCACAAGTTTTGGATGCAGGTTGAACAGTTGAACGCTTTTGTTTGCAAAAGATACCTTTTTATCTATTTCACCCGGATGTTTGTGAGCTCTAGATATGAAATAATATCTGAAGAAACCTATTGATACCCGTTACACATGAGATGTCCCCCACATCCTTTGTCAAAATAAACAACTCCCAGATCAATGCATTTCACTCTTTGGTGCAACGCACGGGCACCTTACTACTATAGATTGGTACGACCAAAAATTGAACTAACATTATATATAGTAAGATAAATGATGATGCATGTCACCTAAAATTATATCATTCAAAACTATGTTCAAATATGAATCCAATGATATAGTTTTTGTTGACATGCACTAACATTTTGTCAGTTAAATCTCCAGTCAAATTCAATGGGGGGCTAATAAACCATGACCGATGTAGTACAAGTGTAGAGGGCGGCACTGCACGGGAGTCTCCCCTCTCACCCCGCTCGTGGCGCGGCAGTAAAGCCGTCATATCACAACACCCAACCACTCCCAGTAATAAGTGGCCTGGTAAAATAAACGGACAAGAAACCATCACATCCCTCCGTCTTTTTTGCATCTCATCTCTCTGCATTTACTTTCTCCAGTTCATCTCGCACACTCGATCCCAAGCTACTACTCCTAGGGCCAGTTCTTTTGGCGGCTTCCCCAGCTTTTCCCACAAGACTAGTCACAGTGGAGAGTAACAATAAGGCGCCTCACTCATTTATTTGGGCTTCTAAAATACTACTCCGTCCTGCTTAATTCCTCACCGTTGTAATTTGTGCTAAATTTTGACCAAAGATTTAACTGGTTTATTCCTCACCATTGTAATCACTCCATCTAGGTGTGTAAGTCATCTTACGAAAACCAAATAATCCCAAAACACTTAGGCGAGGTGCATTAACTTCTACCTCGTTTCTTGTTTCTTGACATATCAACCAATAAGAGATAAAGAGTGTGAATGCTTTTAATGACTTGAGATATCAAACACAACATGTGGTTAGTACATTGCATGCAATACTATTAATTAGCAAATAAACATTAACGTTTCTCGTTTTCTCCTCCTCCTTGGTCACGGTGCACAGCCTAAGAGCAAGTACAATAGAGACTAGTCAGCAGGCTATAGCATTTTCCACATCAGCAAATCCATAGCTGGAGGAGAGAGAAGTGAGAAGAAAGGACCAAGAGGGCGCTTCGCGAGTCGCCGGGCAATAGCACAAGCAACGAGGAAAAGGAGGCTGCATGCAGCCCATGCGAGCGCTACGGCCGGCGTTCAACTCCCCCAGCCAATCATGTCACTTTCCTTTGCCTAGCACATCATGCATGCATTAAATGTATAGCCAACACTACAGCCATTCTACTGTATGAACTTTTTCAAATACATGCTACAGGTGACATGGCTCTACTATAGAGCCGGCAGCAGGCTTTACTATTAACCTTACTCTAAGATGACTTACTCACCTAGACGGATGGAGTAGTGCATGTGACATGCACTAACATTTCACTAGTTAAATTTATGATCAAAATTTGACACAAATTACAATGGGGACCAATAAACCAGGACGAAGGTAGTAGTTATGGGATTACTAATCTAGAAGCCTAAAAAAACTGGCCCCTGGTACTCCTACTACTAGTAGTAATCAAGTTGGAATTCCAATTGCACGGCACAACTTGTTAGGAAAAAAATTCGATACAAGGTGTAGGAAGCGGTTTGGGAATTTGCATGCCTTTCCAACCAGTGAGATACTCCATACAAAGTACGACAGAGAAATAACCACAGAGAAGGAAGCTAAAAGTAAACAATCAAACGAGCATTTTTGCATTTGTTTTGCATTGAATCATTTCACAAGCTTGACTAGTGTTGTTTTTCTACTTTTACAAAAACCGCATCGTAATGTTAAAACGTGCATTTGCACGTACATAAGTAATAGTAGTACTCCCTCCGTCTAGGTGTATAAGTCTTCCCTCCTTCTTGGTCACGGTGCACAACCAAAGATGACTTATTGGCCTGGACGGAGGGAGTAGCACAGTCTGCAAGCATATATCGAGAGAGACGTGTAGTGCGATAGTATATAGTAAAGTTTGTGCTATATGCACGTACTTGCAAAATGCGTATGAATACACAAGGTTTCCAAACTTTCCCTTTTACATACTTAATTAAGGACGCTAAAAATTCATGAACATTCGACATTTATCATTTGCGTCCCAAAATTAATGAGATCGCCTTACGAAACAAAAATTATACTCCTCCTAAAAGCCACGACGTTCGCAGGAGCGCTTGCGGCACGCCACGAGTGCCCTGGTGTGCGGCCATTTCCCAGCGCACCGACACAACACCTCTTCCTCAGCCTCACAACTCGCAAGGTGCTGATTGGCGGCTTGCCGGCGGGCGAGTGCAATCTCAGCGGTGTGGTGATCCGGCGCGAACAGGTCCTCCTCCTCGCTGGAAGTGTGCACCCGGTCCACATACCGCCAAGCGTAGATAAGGCGCTTGGGCCGACTACACTCAGGGTGTCGGCACGGGCGTCCTCCGCCACCCTCACGACCCTCGCACGAGCCTTCTGCCAAAGAGCCAATCGCCTTACTCTCTCGGACGCGACATAGGCCTCCCAGGAAGCTTGTTCCACGGTGCGCTTCTCTTCCTGGGCCTTCGTCTCCGCCTCTATTTTGGCGCGCTCTGCTGGAGGCAAAGCCTCCCACAAGGCGACATCCATTTCTTTCCAAAGCTCCTCAAGGCTGGGGGGGCTCGGCGGGCGGCGCGACGTTCTCCTCGTAGCGGGGAGCCGACGCGTCCTCCGGCGCGCGTGCTGGCGAGATTGGGAATGCCGATGCGTCCACCTCGACGCGTCGCGGCGAGGAGCGGAACACCGACACGTCCTCCTCGACTAGTGGCGGTGAGGAGCGGAACACCGACGCGTCCTCCTCGACTAGTAGCGGCGAGGAACGGAACGGCGATGCGTCGCGTAGCGGCGAGGTGCGGAACACCGACGCGTCCTCCTCAACTAGTGGTGGCGAGGAACGGAACGGCGACATGTGACCGTCCGCGCGGTGCAGCGAGGGGCTCCAAGGGCTTGGGAGGGGTGATGCCATGGTGGTTGACGTGAGAGGGAGGGGGAGGAGATAGCGATGTCGTGAGAGGCACAATATTTATAGCGAGCAATGGCACACCTACGTAAGATATGGACTGAGCTGCACTGACTTAACTGCAGGTCCAGTTGCGTCACTGACATGTGGGCCAGACCCCTGTTGGGCCCATATGTCAGTGACCCAATGCACCTGCAGTTAAGTAACAGCTACGTGGGCATATTTGTTGGAGTAAATTACGGGGGAGCGAAGGGGTCGAAATATTGCTGGTCACAACGGATTGGACGAGCATGGGGGAGGAGAGTCATGCATGCAGATTTTTTCACATGGGATGGAGTGGTGGGACCGCCGGAGGGAGAAGGAGTGTTCGGCAGGCATATTGTTTCCACACATGGAGAGGAAAAGATTTGGAGACGAACGGGCTTCCTGCAGGTATGGGGAACGGTGCATAATAAGTCATCTTGCATGTCGGGCTAGGTATAGTCTCAAGTCATTAAAAACATACACACCCACACATGTTCATATTTCAAGGCTGGACACAGGAATAGCAAACATGCTGATGTGGCAAAGAATTAAAGAAGAGAGAGGGGTTAGAGTAACTAGTGTTCATGCATGCATCTCGTTTTCCATTCACATTTTACAAGTAAAATTTGTGGACAAACTTTGACCCAAAGTACGATGGGGACTAGTAAACCAGAATGGAGGTAGTAGTTTTTTTAATCAAAGAAGGGTTTCCCCTTCCAATTTTCATTACTGAAAACCAGCATCTAAATCTAAACCATAGTATTTTCCCTAGAACTACCAGGTTCAACATCTCGCAACATAAACCCATACAACCTCCATCGCAAAAAAAACCATACAACCATATGCCAAGGAGGTACGTAGTACTATGAATTCCATTTTCGCTCCATACCAATCATTCTAAAAACTACTTACTACTTATAATGCGCCATTGAAAATCGAAACTCTTAACCCCTGAAAGGATCAAGAAGAGGTGTCTAGAGGGGGGGGTGATTAGATACTAAGTACCAAAAGTTGCAGTTTTTAATTTCTTTAAGTTGAAGTGGAGTTTTGGCACAAGTTTAACAAACACAATACATATCAAGCAAGCATGCAAAGAGTATATGAGCAGCAGAAAGTAAAGCATGCAACTTGCAAGAATGTAAAGGGAAGGGTTTGGAGAATTCAAACGCAATTGGAGACACAGATGTTTTTGTCGTGGTTCCGATAGGTGGTGCTATCGTACATCCACGTTGATGGAGACTTCAACCCACAGAGGGTAATGGTTGCGCGAGTTCACGGAGGGCTCCACCCATGAGGGTCCACAAAGAAGCAACCTTGTCTATCCCATCATGGCCATCGCCTACGAAGGACTTGCCTCACTAGCGTTAGATCTTCACGAAGTAGGCGATCTCCTTGCCCTTACAAACTCCTTGGTTCAACTCCACAATCTTTGTCGGAGGCTCGCAAGTGACACCTAGCCAATCTAGGAGACACCACTCTCCAAGAAGTAACAAATGGTGTGTTGATGATGAACTCCTTGCTCTTGTGCTTCAAATGATAGTCTCCCCAACACTCAACTCTCTCTCATAGGATATGGATTTGGTGGAAAGAAGATTTGAGTGGAAAGCAACTTGGGGAAGGCTAGAGATCAAGATTCATATGGTAGGAATGGAATATCTTGGCCTCATCACATGAGTAGGTGGTTCTTTCTCAGAAAATGTGTATTGGAAGTGTAGGTATGTTCTGATGGCTCTCTCCATGAATGAAGAGTGGGTGGAGGGGTATATATAGCCTCCACACAAAATCTAACTGTTACACACAATTTACCAATCTCGGTGAGACCAAATTGAAAAACTCAGTCGGACCGATTTAGCAAACCTAGTGACCGTTAGGGTTTTCGGTGGGACCGACTGGATCAACTCTGTGGGACCGATGTGCTAGGGTTAGGGTAAATCCAAAACTCGATTTGACCGATTACTCAAACTACGTGGGACCGATTTGGGTAATTAGTGAAACAGAGAGTTTGCCAAGCAAACTCGGTGGGACCGATTGCATATCTCGGTGGGACTGAAAATATTGCAATAGGAAACAGAGAGTTTGCAAGCCCATCTCAGTGAGACGAGACCCCATCGGTGAAACCGAACTGATTAGGGTTTTGGCGGTGGCTATGACGTCTGAACTCGGTGGCTCCGGATAGAAGGAATCGGTGGGGCCAAGTTTGACTTTTGGTTTAGGTCATATGTGGATGTGGGAAGGTAGTTGAGGGTTTTGGAGCATATCACTAAGCACTTTGAGCAAGCAAGCCATTAAGCAACACCTCATCCCTTCTTGATAGTATTGGCTTTTCCTATAGACTCAATGTGATCTTGGATCACTAAAATATAAAGTGTAGAGTCTTGAGCTTTGAGCTTGAGCCAATCTTTTGTCCTTAGCATCTTGAAGGGGTTCCACATCCTTTAGTCCATGCCACTTAATTTGTTGAACTTGTCTGAAACATACTAGGTAAAAGTATTAGTCCAACAAGAGATATGTTGTCATTAATTATCAAAATCACCCAGGGAGCACTTGTGCTTTCAGTCTCCCCCTTTTTGGTAATTGATGGCAACATACATCAAATCTTTAGATAAAGATATAGAGAATAGCAAGTAAAGCTTTGGAAAGACATGTAACAAGCATAGGCTCCCCCTACATGTATGCAATCATGTGAATATGGAATATAGATGCATGTGAGAGCATAACCATGACAGAGTAGCAATGTGTTACATGTATCTTGGCTATATGCATCAGGGCAAAAGATATGAATATGGGAAATGTACCTTCATGCCCGTGATTCCTTCTTGCAAACAGTATGTACATCAGCAAGAATTCCTCATACACATGATTATGATGCATATACTTACCTTGTGGTCTTGATTTGGCTAGGCTGGGATGAGCCTGCGTAAACAAGGTTAGATAACACAGATGCACCCACTAGCTAGAGCAAACAAAAGAAACCACAAGAGTACCAAGACTGGGATGACATGTAGAGAGAGTACAGAGTACCACGATAGATATTGACATGTCCCCAAAGAGAAAGATATGCAATGAATTTAAGATTTTCTTTCCCTTGGATGTCTTGCTCCCCCTGAATCTAGCATGGGATACTGGGACAAGATAGGGAACAGAAAAACAGAGCTAATGCAAATAAGCACATATGAATATGTCTTTCCCCCAAGAAGACATGTGGCATCTCTCCTCTTGAACATCAAGCATCTCAGATCCTTGAAGATTACTCTTTCCTGGAGTATTCCCTCCCCCTAGAGATATGATTAAGCTTTGATGTGATCTCTCTCTCCCCCTTTGACATCAATTTCCAAGAAGGGTCTTTTGGAATTTGTTGTGAATGGGTTCGGTCCTTGAATCACAGTACAAAGCATTAGGGTAAATGTGATGCTTGCAAAGGACAAGATTCATTGAGTGGAGCTGGATCAAGAATAAAGAAGGAATAAATGGAAAAATGTTTTTCCTGTAGTGAAATCGGTGTCACCGAGTTGCATGCTTCGGTTGCTCCGAAAATCTTCGGCTAGACCAGAGACATGAAATCGGTGGAACCGAGTTCATCACAGAGAGAAACACTTGTCACCTCAGCTCACTAGACAAAAAGATCTCACAAAGATTTGCAATGAATTGGATGCAGAAAATGTAGAACAAAGAACAAAGAAAAGAAACTAAAAGATCTAGATGAAGTTTTTTTGAAAGGGGAAACAAATATTCATGAGACAAATGCAAGAACACAGAAAAGAACACAAGAGAACTTCATCTAGAGTTGGGCGGTGACAAAGTCACCTATGTTAGAGTATATTGACATAGGAGTCAAGTGAGATCACTTGATCATAGGTCGTACTCATTGTTTAAGCTCAAAATGGGGTTACCATTTTTCGTTTAAGTATCTTGATGTATTCACATCTTGTCGAGTTGCTTTGACTCATGACTTGGAGTAAAGCTTCTCTAAGATGGAATGACATACCTTGGGTGGCGGTGTTGATCTTGATCATGTAGTTGAACTTGTGTGGATTGCTCAAGGTTGATGTAGTCCATCAAGAGTTGGGAGAACCCTTTGGATTTTGAGTTCATCTACCTACATGTGTTAGTTTTCGCAAGGAAGAGCACTTGTGTATCCAACATGACAATCATGAAACTCAACATAGAATTTGTCAAAGGATATGTTTGAAAGGTTTCGTGCTTCCTTGTCATCAACCACCATTGTGTAGAGACTTGGTGATGTAGAGATTTGCTCAGGATGTGAGTGAGTTGCAATCTCATAGAATTAGATTCATCCAAGTACCTACAAGGGTTAGATAACATGCAAGGTGCAAATATATCCAAGACATAAGATTATCATTATAAGAGAAATATCAAGGATTAGTCATAAGCTCATGTATTGCATGTATCCAATGAAGTTCCTACTCCAAGTTTGAAGCATCAATGATGTTCAATTCACCTCTTAACCTGCAAAACACTTTCTCATCAAGTGGTTTAGTGAATATATCCGCTAATTGTTTATCAGTGCGAACATGCTTAAGGTTTATGTCACCTTAGCAACGTGATCTCGAATGAAATGATGACGAACTTCAATATGCTTAGTTCGAGAGTGTTGCATGGGATTGTGAGCAATCTTGATAGCACTTTCATTGTCACAAAGTAATGGAACATGTTTCACATATATCCCATAATCTTTAAGAGTTTGGGTCATCCAAAGTAATTGAGCACAACATGAACTAGCGGCAATGTATTCCGCTTCGGCGGTGGATAAGGATACCGAGTTTTGTTTCTTGGAAGACCAAGACACAAGAGATCTACCAAGGAATTGGCAAGTACCTGAAGTGGATTTTCTATCAACCTTGTCACTGGCATAGTCCGAGTCGGAGTAGCCAACAAGATCAAAGGAAGCCCTCTTTGGATACCAAATGCCAAAATTTGGTGTATGTATTAAGTATCTCACTATCCTTTTCACGGCCTTAATATGACATTCCTTAGGAGCAGCTTGATATCGTGCACACATGCACACACTTAGCATGATATCGGGACGTGAAGCACATAGATATAACAATGAACCAATCATAGAGCGGTAAACTTTTTGATCAACTGGTTCACCATCTTTAGTCAAATCAAGATGTCCACTAGTAGGCATGGGTGTAGTCATACCTTTGCATTCTTGCATATTGAACTTTTTGAATAAGTCCTTGGTGTACTTCATTTGAGAGACAAAGGTGCCTTCCTTAGTTTGCTTGATTTGCAAACCAAGAAAGAATTTGAGTTCACTCATTATAGACATCTCAAACTCCTCTGACATTAGCTTCCCAAACTTTTCACTAAAATGAGGGTTAGTTGATCCAAATATAATATCATCGGCATAAATTTGGCATACAAATAGTTCTCCATTAACCCTTTTAGTAAAAAGAGTAGAATCTATTTTTCCAATTTCAAAGCCTTTTTCAATAAGGAACTTGGTCAAGCATTTATACCATGCTCTAGGAGCTTGTTTAAGACCATAAAGGGCTTTGTGAAGTTTGTAGACATGATTAGGTTTCTTAGGATTGACAAAGCCGGGAGGTTGCTTTACATAAACTTCCTCCTCAATTTCACCATTTAGAAAAGCACTTTTAATGTCCATTTGGTACAAGGTGATATCATGGTGATTAGCATAAGCAAGTAAGATGCGAATGGACTCAAGTCTAGCAACAGGAGCATATGTCTCACCATAGTCCATACCTTCGACTTGTATGTAGCCTTGGGCGACGAGACGTGCTTTGTTGCGAACCACTTGTCCATCTTCGTCTTGCTTGTTGCGAAACACCCATTTGGTACCGATGATGTTGTGGTTGTTGTCGGGCTTCTTGACCAATGTCCACACTTGATTTCTCTCAAAGTTGTGTAGCTCTTCATGCAGAGCGTTTATCCAATCCTGATCTTCCAATGCTTCTTCAACCTTCATAGGTTCAATGCGCGAGATGAATGAGTAATGTTCACAAAAGTTAGCCAAACGAGTTTTAGAGCGAGTGATTCTCCCGGTTTGGATATCATTGTAGATTTGCTCCATGGGATGATCTTTAGCAATTCTTGCTCGAACTCATGAAAGCTTTTGCTTGGGTCTTGGCTGAACATCTTCTTCATCTTGTTTTTCTTCTTGGCCTTCTTCATTGTCAGTGTTGTCGTTCTCTTGTCGTGGTGGAGAAAGAGGTTGTTGACGTTCTTGGTGCACTTCCTCATTTTCTTCATCTTGGTGTGTCCCACTCGTGGATGCTTCCGTATCAACTCTTGGTTCACCTTGTCGTGAGGTAGAAGCTTCCACTTGGACAAACGAGGTACTCTCCTTCACCTTCGTTGGATGAATCTTGCCAATAGACAAGTCTTGGATTGCTTCCGAGGGATCTTTATCTCCTACATCAATTGGCAATTGCTCTACTTGTGAGCCGTTAGATTCATCAAACTTCACATCTACCGTTTCTTCAGCCTTTCGGGTGAAATTGTTGTAGACATGGTATGTGTGAGAGTTTGCGCCATAACCAAGTAGGAAACCTTCATGAGACTTGGGAGCAAATTTAGAACGACGATGCTTATCAAGAATGTAGCACTTTGAGCCAAATACTCGAAAGTATCCAACTTGGGTTTTGTTACCGGTGAGGAGCTCGTATGTCGTCTTGCCGAGTAGCTTGTGAAGATACAAGCAATTTGTTGCATGACAAGCTGTCTCAATTGCTTCCGCCCAAAAGTGTTTTGACGTCTTGTACTCATCAAGCATCGTTCTTGCCATCTCGATAAGAGTCCGGTTCTTCCTCTCAACGACTCCATTTTGTTGAGGTGTGTATGTAGCCGAGAACTCATGTGTAATCCCTTCTTCATCAAGAAAGGTGTCCACATTTGCGTTCTTGAACTCCGTTCCGTTGTCGCTCCGAACCTTCTTAATCTTCACGTAAAATTGATTTTGGGCCTTCCTGGCAAAGTTTTTGAAGATCTTTTGGACCTGCCATTTGTCATCAAGAAAGAACACCCACGTAAATCTTGAAAAATCATCAACTATGACTAGACCAAATGAGTTACCACCGAGACTCTTGTAGGCATTTGTACCAAAGAGATCCATGTGAAGTAGCTCGAGTGGTCTTCTTGTGGTCATGATGTTCTTAGCGTGATGGCTTCCTCCAACTTGTTTCCCTGCTTGACAAGCACTACAAAGTCTATCCTTGTCAAATATGACATTGTTAACGCCAAGGATATGATTTCCTTTAATGAGTTTGTCAAGGTTTCGCATGCCCACATGGCCTAGCCTTCTATGCCACAACCAGCCTTTAGAAGATTTAGCAATTAAGCAAGTTTTAGGTTGAGCCTTTTTAATGGAATCAACAATGTAAAGATCTCCTCTACGTGCACTGGTAAAGACCATTTTATGATTATCTCTACGAAACACTTGGCAGTCTACTTCAGTAAATAGGACCTTTAAACCGAAATCAGCAAGTCTAGATACTGAAAGTAAGTTGTAGCCAAGAGATTCAACGAGCATGACATTTTGTATGGAGCTATCATGTGAGATGGCCACCTTACCAAGGCCAACCACCTTACCCTTTGAATTATCACCAAAAGTGACATACTTTCTAGGGCCGTCGTTTTCAGCAAGCTCACGGAACATGTCTTTATCTTTGGTCATATGATCAGTGCATCCACTATCAAGGACCCATTCCTTTCCTCCAGCCATGTAGCCGTGAAGATTTTCCATAAGACCAAAGTGTCTCATCGCATCATCGAGATCATAGTCACTATCATCATCCTCATCATAGTATCCATGTTCAACATCATCTTGTGATTGATCAATTCCTAGAGAGGGTAATTCATTAGATAAATGATCATTTCTATAGTTATCTTTATGAATTCTAATAGCTCTAGAAATGATATTGCTAATGATTCCAACATCTCCTTTGGCACTCATAAGATTAGTAAGCTCAAATAAGCAGTCACCAAATTTGGGATCATTGGAACTCATCTTAATCAAGGCAATTGACTTATGGAGGATTTCATCTAGATCTTTCAAAGAATAATTTGGAAAGAGTTCCTCAAGAAATTTCCATATGGTGTAGGCACACTTAATAGTAGGCAAACATCCAATCAAGTTTCTAGGCAAGCCTCTAGTGATAAGGTTAACAGTTCTAAGATTGCGAATCATGTCAATTGACTCATCAAGGGTAGGATGTATGGGATCAACATGAGGTGCACAAGGGCTAGCAATATACTTGTTCAAGTGATATTCATTAAAAATCTCAAGCATTTCATTTTTCCACTCATGAAAATATTCTCCATCAAGAATAGGCACTCTATGTCTAAGACACCCCAAAGTAGACTCATCCATGTTCCTCCAATGGTGTTTAAACCAAGGCAATGGAGACCAATGCTCTGATACTAATTGAAAGGATCGAGAAGAGGTGTCTAGAGGGGGGTGATTAGACACTAAGTACCCAAAGTTGCAGTTTTTAATTTCTTTAAGTTGAAGTGGAGTTTTGGCACAAGTTTAACAAACACAATACATATCAAGCAAGCATGCAAAGAGTATATGAGCAGCGGAAAGTAAAGCATGCAACTTGCAAGAATGTAAAGGGAAGGGTTTGGAGAATTCAAACGCAATTGGAGACACGGATGTTTTTGTCGTGGTTTCGATAGGTGGTGCTATCGTACATCCACATTGATGGAGACTTCAACCCACAGAGGGTAATGGTTGCACGAGTCCACGGAGGGCTCCACCCATGAAGGGTCCACGAAGAAGAAACCTTGTCTATCCCATCATGGTCATCGCCCACGAAGGACTTGCCTCACTAGCGGTAGATCTTCACGAAGTAGGCGATCTCCTTGCCCTTACAAACTCCTTGGTTCAACTCCACAATCTTTGTCAGAGGCTCCCAAGTGACACCTAGCCAATCTAGGAGACACCACTCTCCAAGAAGTAACAAATGGTGTGTTGATGATGTACTCCTTGCTCTTGTGCTTCAAATGATAGTCTCCCCAACACTCAACTCTCTCTCATAGGATATGGATTTGGTGGAAAGAAGATTTGAGTGGAAAGCAACTTGGGGAAGGCTAGAGATCAAGATTCATATGGTAGGAATGGAATATCTTGGCCTCAACACATGAGTAGGTGGTTCTCTCTCAGAAAATGTGTATTGGAAGTGTAGGTATGTTCTGATGGCTCTCTCCACGAATGAAGAGTGGGTGGAGGGGTATATATAGCCTCCACACAAAATCTAACCGTTACACACAATTTACCAATCTCGGTGAGACCGAATTGAAAAACTCGGTCGGACCGATTTAGCAAACCTAGTGACCGTTAGGGTTTTCGGTGGGACCGACTGGATCAACTCGGTGGGACCGATGTGCTAGGGTTAGGGTAAATCCAAAACTCGGTTTGACCGATTACTCAAACTCGGTGGGACAGATTTGGGTAATAAGTGAAACAGAGAGTTTGCCAAGCAAACTCGGTGGTGCCGATTGCTTATCTCGGTGGGACCGAAAATATTGCAATAGGAAACAGAGAGTTTGCAAGCCCATCTCGGTGGGACCGAGATCCCATCGGTGAGATCGAACTGATTAGGGTTTTGGCAGTGGCTATGACGTCTAAACTTGGTGGCTCCGGATAGAAGGAATCAGTGGGGCCGAGTTTGACTTTTGGTTTAGGTCATATGTGGATGTGGGAGGGTAGTTGAGGGTTTTGGAGCATATCACTAAGCACTTTGAGCAAGCAAGCCATTAAGCAACACCTCATCCCTCCTTGATAGTATTGGCTTTTCCTATAGACTCAATGTGATCTTGGATCACTAAAATATAAAATATAGAGTCTTGAGCTTTGAGCTTGAGCCAATCTTTTGTCCTTAGCATCTTGAAGGGGTTCCACATCCTTTAGTCCATGCCACTTAATTTGTTGAACTTGTCTGAAACATACTAGGTAAAAGTATTAGTCCAACAAGAGATATGTTGTCATTAATTATCAAAATCACCCAGGGAGCACTTGTGCTTTCAACCCCGCTAAAAATGGTATTTTAAACGTGGCTACTCAATCTGTGGAAACTGGCGAGCCACCGCGCTCCAAGTCGTTCACCTGTGGTCCCGACCATCAACTCCTACGGATCAAATTATCACGCGAGCTGACTATTCCTACAAAGGTGCTCCACCACGTACCCGGTACCCGCGAATGCAGCAATCGTGCACCTAGGGTTTTAGGGTTTATTTGTTAACGTCGCCTTTATGTAACACTCATGTGTGCGAGACAACGAGAGGCCGACTGCGTGCGTGCGCGTCTTCTCTTCGTATATGTACTCCACCGTTTGTCTGGTGTCCAAAAAATTATGATAACTACTAGCAATGTGCCAATGCGTTGCCACACGATCAAAGTAGATTAATACATATTCACCGATTTGATAGAGAAAAAGTCTAGTTTTGAAATACGTATATCACTAAAAATATGTTATGTTTCATTCAAAATATATTCCTTTGGCGGTTTTGATGAGATGAGGGAGGAATGTTGTTGGTTTCAAGATTCGAGAAGTGGTATATGTCTAAGCTCTACTCTTACTAGCAAGATGCCCGTGCGTTGCACGGAACATCAAGATCTTGTGGGAGAAAAGGATGAACGAGGGAAGGCCTTATCTGCAAATGTGGTGAAGAGTGCGAGTAAATTGCCATATTTTCCTTCCTACCCGTCAGATATAAATCGGATGACTGCATTGCAGGATGGCAGGCCCACCATCATCACCAACTCTATTTTTTATCCCTACTATTATAAAAATCATTGTCGGTGATGATCGTGTGCCTGCCATCCTGCAATATAGGCCGTCCGATCTATATCTGACGGATAGGAAGGAAACTATGGCAATTTTGCAAAAAGATACCCACACCCCTCTCCACATTTGCAAATAAGGCCTTCCCTCGTTCATCTTTTTCCCCCACAAGATAAACTACTCATACAAATGCATCTTGATATTCCGTGCAACGCATGGGCATCTTGCTAGTTGTTGCAAAAAGCCCATGTGTGTGTGTGTGTGTGAGAGAGGGAGAGTGGAGGAGGACAGAGTGCATGTGTGACAAGGACACAAGAAGTGTGTGTGCGATAGGTATCAGCTTAAAATGAGGCGATAGTGTGTGTGTGCACGATCAAGAGGGCGTGTCTCAAGAAGGGAAGAAAAATCTACATAGATACAAGGAGCGGGAGAGAGACATGTATGCGATGGTGGAAGCACGAGTGTGCGGGTGTATAAACCTATCTAGAGGCTAGCTAGTCGATAAATGTTTGTGAGAGAAATACGAGTCAGGGTGCGAAAGCGAGAGTTTTGTGTGTGTGAGAGAGAGACGGTAGTCGGGAAGGGGAGTGGAAGCAGGAGTTGTGTGTGTGTGTCTGTGAGAGAGAGAGGAGACGGTAGTCGGGGTTGTCTGATCGGTAAACAAATGAATAATGTCAGCCTGGGATGGAGACGAAAAGGAGACCGCAACAAATGTTGTGTCTACAGGAGAGAGAGAGAGAGAGAGAGTAATTTTAGTGGTATGAGTCATATGTAGAGACATATAGGGTGTGTGAGAGAATCCCATAGAGAGAAAGACAAAGTGAAAGACGAGTGGAGACTGTGTGTGTGGCGGTGAAAAAGAAACATTAGGTACCGAGTGATACCAGAGAACAGTAGAGACATGAGAGATAATGAAAACTGTGTAATGTATAATGATAGGGAGAGTGTGACACTTCTCAAGGGAGACGTCGAGAGACCATGTTTCGAGGATAGGAGAAACATGAAGTGAGCGTGCGGGTGAGCTGGAGAAAAGAGAATGATAGCTACCTGAAGGAGCATGCATGCGAGAGAGATGGGCGTGAAAGGAGTGAACAAAAAAGGGATTCAAATATTTGAATTCGAGATGATGATACATGTAATCCATACTCGAACCAAAATTGATCTATCAAACATGCATACTCATATGAATTCACGCACATCTATGTTATTTAATATGTAGATATTACTGATCCATACATTTTAGTAGAACATAATTTGGTTAAAAAATTTCGAATACAACCTTAAGATTTCGAGATCATTGTATTTGTAAATCATATTATACATATAAAGGTGCAAAATTATTTGTTGTGCTTTTGAAAGTATATATAAAAAAATGATGTATATAGAATGTAATTCCAATTGAAAATGGATCCCGCCCGAAAAAAATAGAATACAAACGGGATTCGAATTGAGTTGGCATGGTAAACGTGCACTCTGCAAAATTTGAACGAAGCAGGGAAAGTTGCAGTAACCGCCCGAAACCACAATCTGCGAGATGGAAATCACTACTGCCTATCCCTGCCACGCAAAGCCTATATGCTAGATTTCTATAGGTTTCGATAGGGGTAGGTTTGTAATTTCACCCAAACATGACGTAACCGCCTCTCACCCGGATTCATACACGGTGGGTGCCAGAACACAGTGTGTCCTCTGCCGAAATCGACTCCCTCCCCGATTCATATTCATACGCGGTGGGCGCCAAAAACAAACTCTCGTCGGCAAATATTCGGTGTATGCGAGATTACCGTCCTATCCCCAACCGACTAATGTTGCTGTGATGTAGTAGAAATTTGAAACATGGGCCAAGTTTGTAAATTTCCTCGCATTTGAGACAAGTGCGCCCTGAATACATGGTTCCCCCTTCCTCACTACCTCCCTTTTCCCCATTCGTACTCCGTGGGCGCCAAAACACCCTATCCACCCCACCCTCCTCCGTCCGCCCCCGTCCGCCACCCCATCCACCACCGTCCTCCTCCACCATGCCGAAGCTGATACCCCGACGCCGCCGTCCATTACAAGAGATCGACCTCTCTCATCCCACTACAAAAAAATACACTTCCGTGATGATACGTGTTTGTCACAGTAGGTCACGTTTTTTGTCATGCATGTACATCCATGACAAATTTATGACAGATCAAGATAGTCATACCTTTGCTGTCGTAGAAGTGTTCCATGACATTACCAAAATTATCATCACGGAAGTGTCCACTTCCATGATGATAAATCACGCGTCACAGAAGTGCTTTCGTCAAGGGTGACCGGCACGTGGCATCCACCGTAACGGAACGCCGTTAAGCTATCGGGTCGGGTTTTGGATCCGATAACCCGTTAACAGCCCCGACCAATGGGAAATTTCCACATGTAAAATTCTTATTGGCCGGACGAAACACGTGTCAGCTTGTCAGTGGGTCAGATAGGCGCCTATGACATGTCGACACGTGCCATGGCCCACCACTGGCCCATTTAGCTTACAAAGCCGGCCCGTTTGACTTGGTCAAAAGTTAACGGGCTGGCCCATGAAAAGCCTGTTAATGGTCTCTTTGCAAATAGCCCATTTTACGGCCCGTTAACTCATGGCCCGTTATGCCCTACAGGAAATCAGCCCAACAATGTCATGTGGGCCGTCAAATATAACACCAGCCCATTTCACTTTCGGCCCATGTATGGCCCACGACGTCTTTTGGCCCATATGAGGCCTTCATATCTTTCGGCCCTTTACAGGCCCACGGTGGCTCTAGCCCATAATGAATAGTGATTTTTTATACCCGTTAATGGCCCGTGTTAGCTTTCGGCCTATTGACGGCCCATACGTTCTTGGGCTCCTTTTCGGCCCTCGATTACTTCCGGCCCGTTACTGGCCTGTTCCCCTAATGGGACAAATTTGGCCCATGGCAAGAGTCAGCCCGTTACTGCCATGTTCCCCTAATGGGCCAAATTCAGCCCACGGCAAGAGTCGGCCCGTTACTGGCCTGTTACCCTAATGGGCCAAATTCGGCCCATGGCAAGAGTCGGCCCGTTTTTGGCCTGTTAACCCGTTGCGCCGTTTCCAGCCCGTCCTATATTCTGGCCCATTAATGACCCATTATGCCTATGATCAAATTAAGCCTTTGCTATCCTACGGCCTGTTAACGGCCTATTACCGTGCTGGGCCGATACCAATTACGCCCTATTACGGCCCCTATAATCCCATTTATCTGATGGCCCGAGGCCCACCGATTACAGGCCCATTTATCGACGGCCCGTAGGAGACTCATGGATCCTACGGCCCGTATATGGCCAATGGTAGCTGCGGCCACTAGCAAACCAGGGAAAAAGAAGACTAGGAAATAAATAAGGCCGAAACTAACGCTAGGCTATTAAGGTGATTACACATATTACATCCACTCGGCATCAAAGATCGTCACCAGTGCAAATATAGGGAACACCCTACACTATACAAAAATGGCTTGTTGTTTTCTTCAGCCGATGGCTGCACGTTAAGAATAAATTTTGTATCGCACCAAAACAAATTACAACTATATAACAAAATGAAGGTTGGCATAAAACTTAACAGTCTAGCAGATAAATGCACCACCAGAAGTTCAGAAGCTCAGTTCATTTGACCTGACTGTTACGTTTTCATGTTGTATTGTTCGATGGAGCACCGTAACCCTCGCCTTCATTTCCCCTAGGCTCCTGAACAACATAGCAAATGTCTGATAGTCTAGTTTCCAAACCATGCATATCTTGACGACATTGAGCAATGTTTCTCCTTGTTTCACAAAGGGTCTCTGTTAGGGAATGGACTTGTTTCTAGAGCGCAGATACAACATTGCTTTGAGCTTGCATATCTTGATCATGAGGCAGTTTGGATGATATTGCCTTAACAACCAACCCAGTATTGCGCAGGAACATGCTTTTGGCACTGTTAGTGGACATGTACTGACCCACTGCAGCAAGAGCTAACATTGCGGTTATAGTTGCCTCGCCACCTTCAGAAGGTGGCGGTTCCACCATTTTTTCCATAGCTCGCTGAAAAGTTGAGGTTTTACATTAGTAGTACCAGAACAGAAGATATTAAGGAGGCAGCAAAACGAAACAAAATAGCTTTGGTCTATATACAGAACTTATTCTGGTGAACCCATGTAAAATATTAGTTGTATTTTATTGCAAAGTACATAATAAAACCAGGTTCCAAACATATGACCATGTACCATCGCTAATGTATTGTCTATTTCTTCACATTGTATTGAGGGCTAAGGATAAAGAGACGAAGATTATAATACGGTAAGCATAGTATGACATCATTCATATCACAAAACAATTGTGAACAGACAAACAGGCAATTGTAACATTGTGTGGGCAAGTCCATCACGGAACTAGATTATGGGTCAAGATCAAAGGAACATCACTCCTCTCTTTTAAACCTTGTAAGGTGCAATGATACGCTAAGACAATTGTGTATAAAATTGTAAAGAGTAATAGACATTGGCTGCAAACCATCCAGTTCAAGGCACAAGTCAGAGTAAGTAGTAGTTAAAAGGCATGAGAATTAAGGACTTACAACAGCGGCTTTGACTGGTGTAGTCATGCCCTTCTTCTTGCTGGTGTGACAGTCCTTGAAGATTTCCACCGCATTTGGTTCAGGTACTTTTTGGTCCTTGCGGGCTTTCCTCTGCATTTCGAACAAGTCAATATAGATCTGATAATATGGTACAGTGAAAAGAGTGAAACAACAGCTAATTACAAGAGCCTCGTAGTGTGCAATATAGCTACGAGATCCTGTCGTCTGTTGGAATTTCACTTTCGTACGGTTGGCCTTGTTCTTTGAACAGTTCACCTACAAGAAGATAGATTTGTGTGGCACATGCATAAATAGGACTTCAACATGTGATCGGATCACATATATATAATGTACCTGATAATTCGGATCAGACCAGTGTTTAGCAAGGCCCCTCTAGTCTTCATCCGATATATTTTCCACTGGAGATGTTTGGGAAAGTTCATTGTTAGCCTTGCCTTCAAAGTGAGTTTTCCTCAAGTTATACCAATACTGTCGCAGAGCAGAGTTGAAAACATGGGTGCAAGCTTGTCTGGTTGCATCATCTTGGCTATTCAACTTGAACCTCATCTGTTGAAAATTATGGGAGTCTCATTATCAGCCACCTAGAAAGTATGGGACAGAGCAAGACGATATTACTAGTTTCCATACATAACCATACTTACAGATAAATGGTCGAGGAAGGTGTTGAACTGGGTTTCGTCTTTGTCATTCCTGTACTGAATCCATGTTGGGAGGATACGTACATGACACCTAACGGCAACCGCTGCCTCTGATACTAACTTGGATTACTCTGTAGCATCACGTGGCCTTTTTAAACCTGCCTCAAAACGGATCTCCATTCTTCCTCCTCTAGATTTAGTTAACCAATCAAGCATTATCCCAGATGTTTGTTTCCTCTTGCGCCTAGGTGCTAGTCCAACAACAAACATAGGAAGTGTTAGTGTACATCAAACTGTGAGACTACTTATAAAGAAGCATGCAACTATAACTTGACTCCAGCAACTACCTTCTTGCTGTTGAAGCTCACAAGGTTCATCTGATATTGCCAACTTGTCTTGTAAAGAGTGCTTGGGAAGTAGTGTCAGGTGGCAAGGGAGCTTGGGAACGTGCTGCTAGCTCAGTTGACGCATGAGTAAGTCGTGCAGCTGGTAGTACTGTGGTAGGTGTTACAAGAACTAGGGCTGTCTCTGCTTGTTTGGTGGAAGCTATTTGTTTCTATTTGGTTTTTTTGCAACTCGTGTAGCATGGGATGCCGTGTTTGTACAATTTTCCATTGGACTTTGACCTTCTATTGCACCATCAGTACCAACAGAATCTACAGGATCCATCCGCTTCTCATTCCCTGCCATTCTGCGTTTCTTCCTCTTTTCTGTGCCATGTTAAGTCAAGCCGACAAGAAAAACGAATAACAATTTAGTTCTTCAGAACAAATTGATGCGTGATGCAGACGAACTGAACTTTGATGTTAGACAACCATATGATAGGAGGATGTAATATGTATGAAAAACAGGACGGAAGAGATAACCAGAACTATGATGTGTAAACTAAGAAGAAGACATTTCACCAAATTAGAAGCAATGCAATGGAAGGTAGACACCATATGAAAGATGCTACAAATATCGCTCTGCCAAGTTAACAGTGTCTCATCATGAATGGCGTCTAAACAAATGTGAAGCAGTACAAGAAATAAATCATATGCAAGACGCAAACAACATCACACTACCATGTTAGAGGTCTCTCGTCATTAGTGCCATTGCATATTCATAGCATTGCATATTCATAGCTTATGATGTGTAAACTAACGAGAAGGCATTTCAACAAATTAGAAGCAATGAAAGCTAGAAACCATATGAAAGATGCAACGAATATCACTCCACCAAGTTAAAATTGTCTCGTCATAAGTGCCATTTCAATAAATTAGTAGTACAAGCTAGAAAAGAATGTGAGATGTAACCTATATCACACTCCAAAGTCAAACATGTCTTATGATAAGTGATTGTTGCAGGTTACACAACAGTAGTAATTTGATGTAAGAACATGTTGTGATAGACAGATATTGTATGTTCTAGAAACAGGAACACGTGTCTTATTCAAGTATAATGTGTAAGTAAGTAGATGGAATTCAACAAAATTAGAAGCAATACAAGCTAGACATCACACATAACATGCAACCACATATAACAGTGCCAAGTTAGAGGGAGCACCGATGATGCTGCACTAGGGGAGACGTGCTCATCATAAACACAGCTTTGTTGAGTGTCTATGCATGTGTTGTCTTGGAAATCATCTTGGGGTGTGGAGGAGTAGAAACTATGGAGGCCCTCCGTCCGGAAGGAGCACCTTTATCCGCTGCCTTGCTAACTTCCTTCCGCTTTATTGATTTTGAATTGTCAAGTAAAACCGACAAGAAAAAGCAATAAAATTCTCTCTTCAGAACTCATTCATGCATGATACTGACAATCACTACTTTGATGTAAGGCAAACACATGATACCGGGATGGAATATGTACGAAAACAGGACGGCATGGCATGTTCACAACTGTTTGTGTAAACTAAGCAGAAACCATTCCAGCAAATAAGAAGCAATGCAAGCTAGACACCACATGAAAGATGCAACCAATATGACTACCAAGTTAAAAGCATCCCATCATAAATGGAATTTTAACAAATTAGAAGCAGCGCATGCTATAAATCATATGAAAGATGCAACTAATATCGCACTGCATATACTAAAGGTGTCTCGTCATGTTGATTGATGCGGGATACAAAAAAACAATAGTTTTATGTAAGGACATGCTTAATAGACAGATGTACTATGTACTAAATACAGGAAGACATGTCACATTAACAGGTATAATGTATAAGCTAAGCAGACTAGCACATGCAGTTTAACCAGATTGAAAGAATTACAATCTAGACACCATATGCAACATGCAACCACATATCACGCTGCCAAGTTAGAGAAAGAACCTGCGATGCTAGTGTAGGGGAAATGCTGTAATCAACTACAGAGCTATGTTCACTATCTTCATCTAGCATTTCTGTTTCTTGAGAATCATGTCGGGAGGCTGATGTTGCATTCTTTAAATGAGGAGTAGTCCCCTTGCCTGCCTGCCTCGTCATAAGTGATTGATGAGGGATACACAAGAACATTAGTTTGATGTAAGAACATGGTTAATACACAAATGTACTAGTATGTACCAAAAACAGAAAGGCATGTCATATTCAAAGGTATAATGTGTAAGCTAAGCAGATGCAATTTAACCAAATTGGAAGCAATACAAGCTAGACATCCGACTGGAGTGGTGAGCATTATCATCTAGGACCTGAGAGCCTGGTGGGAGGCGGGCTGCTTCGCCACCATCGCAGCTTTTTAGTTGGCTTCCAGGTGATGCATATCTTTGCTGGGCTTGTCACTGGCTCGGCCAGTGCCCTGACTAGCTATTTCTCTTCTGGTGCTCACGGGATGGTGGTTCATGTAAAAAAAATATCTATCCTTATCTTACCGACTTCGGCCTTTCGAATACAAGCTAGACACCATATGTAACATGCAACCACATATGACACTGCGAAGTTAAAGCAAGCACCTGGGATGGTGGTTCATTGCGAGCGAGGTCATCAACTCCAGAGCTACATTTATCGTCTCCATCTACTAACACTGGACCTATTATAAGGCTGAAACGTGTCTGGCCTATCCGCGTACGACGCTGGAGTGACTTCTCTCTTTTCTTTTTGGCTTCTCTCATGGCAGCAGAGTCTGAAATACCCTTGCATAAAAACACAATAGTGAGAGTAAGGGTGAAGTGTGTGCAGAACTAGTGCACTGTAAAAGTAGCAGATAGCAGGTGGCTGAAAAATAAATGACAGGAGACATATGATAGCTCAACAACATTGCATGGCAAACAAAATTAGAATGTACTCCGTATGATTTTGTAATATATGAGCATAGGAAATGCAGGTACTCCTCCAGCACACCACCACATGTGGTCATATCTAAGATAGAAGTCGATGAAAATAAATAGGCCAGTCGATTTTTTTAATGAACCGTCCGATCTATAAGGAACGGGCAGATGGCCTTCGTCTACCTCCCGCCAGTCACTGTTGACAATCTTTCTCAAACCGCCAGCGACCACCGGCCCAGACCCCTGTGTAGCGACCCGACCCGAATGGGTCAAGTCTCTGTGCTTACGTGTCATCCCTGGATCGGTATGCTGACACACACAGTACTCGAAGGATTTAACAGAGGTAAATCACATGTATAAAGTAACGTAAATACTATTACCTCAATCCATATAGCGGAAGCAACAAGGTTGTGGATTCCCATCAACACCAACGGCAAAGTTGAGTGTAGAAATCGTAACCCTAACGTATCACTTACTCGTCGTGAGATAACCTGCAACATAAGACATTGCAGCCCAAAACGGGTCAGTACATTGAATGTACTGGCAAATTCACACCATAGAGAAAATGATGAACAATGGCTATCACTATATGCATATATGGCTGGTGGAAAAGCTCTATGGTTATAAGGTTTTTGCGTAAAGCCAATTTTTCCCTACTGCAAAGGAATACATTTTAATTACTATCATGGTGGTTGTTGAACATTGAGAATGGTTGACAGCATTCTCAATCCCAATTAAAAATAATTAAAACCCAACAACATTAATTAGAGGTAACATGATGAGATTCACATGATATTCAAGTACTAGATACTCAAGTTGTCCATAACCGGGGACACGGCTAATCATGGTTAGTTTGTACACTCTGCAGAGGTTTGCGCACTTTTCCCCACATGACTCGATCGCCTCCGTTTGTTTTCTCGCACTACAGGGTGTTTGAGAAATGGATGACCGAGACATAGTCTTTCAGAAGCGCTAGCACCTTACATGTGGGGTAGACCGTACCACCTACAACCTCTACATCTGCTAGTCCACCCCGTAAGAGTTCGCACTACTTAGTCAACTACGCCAGAGCCCATAGTAGCATGTGGCTGCACAGGGAAGTTTCTCGCATGAATTATCTTATGATCCCTTTGAGCCTGGGTGGCGGTCCGAGAAAAAACAGGCAAGTCCTGATAGACATCAGGTGCCTTAATCCACCCAGATGTGTGTTTAAGTTGCCACCTTAGATAAACCATTAAAAATTATCAACTCACATCTGTCATGGATATCACTCACCCAATCCACGTCTACTAGCATAGCATGGCATAATGAGCAAACGTAGAAGTAACTCCCAAATGTTTGATAATAAATAGGTAATAGGTACTACCTCATCTACTTCCCATCCCACAGTTTAATTAGATCCTAATCATGTAATGTGTGAGGATTGATCTAATGCAATAAAACTGGGTTGTAGAAAAGGTATGATCAAAGTGTGAACTTGCCTGCAATGTTGATGAAGATGATTCGCACTCAAAACTCGTGATAGATCTACTCGTCACACTCCGGTCAATCTATCGTAATCAAGCAATAGTAGCCACACAATAAGTACTCATCTAATGCACAAGTAAAACTCGAATGAGAGAACGAACCAGAAAGTTCAACTTAAGAACTCCGGTTGCAAAGAAAGAACGAACCGAACAAACGACAGAAAACAAACGGCGGAAGAAAACAACTCGGTTCTAGCAAGTTAAATCTAGGTCAAATTTTACCGAGGAAAAAACTTGTTTAAGTTGATTAGACGGAATGGCGGTTTCGAAACGAAACTCCAGGCGCTTGAATCACCTGATTCCGATAAACGAGCGAGAAGATAAACTGGAACGAAGATCGGATCTGAGATCGCGATCGCGGAATAAATCCGACGAAAAGAAAGAGACGAATGGTTAAACGAACGGGCGTCGTTAACCGGGAATAATCGGTGATCACGTTCATTGAGACGAACGGTCCGAAAGAAGAACGAAAACCGATCTAGGGTTTTTGGAAAAGAAACTGAAAAGAAAACGGAAAACCGATCTAGGGTTTCGGAAAAGAAACCGAAACGAAGAATCGGAGAGAAAACCCGGAAAAGAAAAACCGGAACGGTTTCTTTTAAAAGAACCGAACCGCGGGGAAAAAAAGAGAGGCGCGGGGCTACCTCTGGCGAGGCGGGGCGAACGGTGGCGACGGCGGCGTGCTAGGGCGGCGGCGGCGGCGCTAGGGCACAAGGGCGGCGGCGCGGGTGAGGGGCGCGGGGTGGGGCGCTGCTTGGGGAGGAGAGGGGGTTTGGATTTTTGGTGTGAGGAGAGGGGGGTCTATGGGGGTATTTATATAGGTGAGAGGGGGGGTTTACTTGGGGTAGGGGGCAAGAAAAAGAGAGGAAAAAGGAAAACGAAACAAGGAAAAGGACTAGCCTAGAATCCTAAAAGGATTCGGCTAGAGCAAGAGGCAAGAGGCGGCGGCTGGCGCCTTGCTGCCTGGCGCACGACGCCTAGGGAGCTGGGGCGGCGGCTGGCCTGGGCCTTGGCCCGGCTGGCCTGCGGGAGCTGCTCTTTTTTTTTTAAATGGTTTCACGCGCAGAAAAACACAGAAAAGAAAATCTAAACGGGCTCCAAAAATTCTAAAGTAAATTTTCCCCGACTCCTAAAAATGAGCCGAACAAAATGAACTTCACTCCGGACCTAAAATGCAATTTTCGAAAACGCGCATTTTTCCCCATCTGGATAAAAATGCAAATAAAACTCTGGCAAAACCAAAACTTGATCTATTTATTAAATCTTCATTTTTCCTAAATTTTGGGAAAGTCATATTATTCCCTCTCTTACATTTTTGATAACGGAAAAACTATTGAAGATGAAATAAATAAATCAAATGATCCTCTTTTTCAAATTCGAGAAAACTCTCAAATATGAAAATAACGAAATCTCCAACTCTCTCCGAAGGTCCTTGAGTTGCGTGAAATTTCTAGGATCGACCAAAATGCAAGAAAATAAAATATGCATGATGATCTAATGTATAACATTCCAAATTGAAAATTTGGGATGTTACAAACCTACCACCCTTAAAAGGAATCTCGTCCTCGAGATTCGGAGAGGCTAGCAAGAAAAAGGTTAGGGTTTGGGGGTCTCCTCAAAATCCATCAATCATCACAGGGGTCTGGGGTGCTACCACCCTTAGAAGCATGGTTACAGCTCCATCGAAACTCATATACTTCATCCATATTGTTAACAGTGTCGGTCTTCTCAAATCCTCGGAAAATTCCTTCTCTGGCTCTTCCGGTAGTGGCATAACCTTTTCCTCAATTTTTCTGTACTTTCATCCTGGTAAGGTTATTCCAAGACTGGGTCTTCTTAGCTGGCGGTCTGGCGCCAAAACTAAACAACTATCGATATCTCATGGTGGTCAACAATTTATGGTTTCTCCTGCAGGAAATGGGTCTGGGTTGATCCTCACCGTATAACCTACGTTTGGCAAAGCTGCCGTGTACAAGGGAAAAATTCTTATACCATTCTAAGGTTTAACAAGGTTTAATATCGTCGTCTCTCTACTATAGGTAAGTCACTCAGATGTACCATCCCATATAGCAAGGCGAATAATAAGAGTAAGTCGGTATGGTGATCAATCCATCCCGCACCCAAATCATTACCTTGTATACGGTTTAGCGAATCTCGCATTCTAACACTCGGTCATCCTCACAAGCATTGCAGAATTTCTCTTGTCGACGAACCAAGTTCGGATATATCCATAGATTCTGCAAGCCAGACAAACATCTATCGTTCCTTCACAACTCTCAGGTTTTGCGTAACTCCTATAAGATCGCATATCGGCAAAGGTATATCCATTTCTAGGGTTTTTTCCTTCAGCAAGAATGTGCTTGCTTCTTGGCAGGTCCTGGGGCATGTGGGTTATGGCCCATCTCATCACTTGTAGTACTTGAACTTATCATCGGGCAACCGATCATTATTCCAACTTCCAACTTCCTAGTATTCTTAAATCCATCCAATTGTACTGTCTTCCTTCCGTCTATTGGCACCAAAACAAGACATGAGTACTCAGACTTGTCATGGGGTTGCCATTGCTCCATATTACCCACATCGTACCTCCTTTATATCCAATAGTATTTTATCTCTTCATCCTCGTGGGATATCCCTCATACCAAGATAAAAACTTATACTTATGAAGTCCATACTCTACTTCATGGAACATCATTATCCTTTCCAGGGTCAAGCGTCCTTACATGGGAATATTGGCCATCTCTGCATGGCACTTCTTCAACTGGGAAATGTGAAACACATCTTGAACTCCTGACAGTCCTTCGGGTAACTCAAACTTGTAGGCCACTTCTCTCATACGCTCCAAAATTTGGTATGGTCCTACAAATCTTGGGGCTAACTTTACCTTAACTCCAATTCATTTAACTCCTCGCAGAGGGAACACATGAAGACATGCTCTGTCTCCAATTTCATAGACTACCTCCTTGAGTTTTTGAGTCTACATAACTCTTCTGCCTGGACTGAGCTACCTTCAGTCTATCTCGAATCAACTTAACATTCTCTTCTGACTCCTTTGATCACCTTTGGTCCAACGAACGGTCTCCAACTTCATCCCACATACTCTTGGGGTATCACATATATCGAGACAAAACTCGTATTCATTTTGTCCGAAATCCACTCAGTGGAGTATCTTTATCCTTTCCAGGGGTCAAAGGTTCTTACAGGGTACTACCACCCTTAAAATGCACGAATCTTCCATAGACCATATTTCTCATATCCTCAGAATGGTCAAAATCCTTCTTCATAGAGTAACAACTCATAAAATCCATATTAGTACCAATGATGCTAACTTTATTCATTCTCAAGTGATTACAATCTCTCGCTTTTTCCATTACATGTCTCAACTCAACACCTGAATATAAAAGAAAAAATGTTCTCACTTCTACTACTCCATTACTTCTGTTACAAACTCAACTATTTATCACAAGTCTTCTTCTCCTTGGGGCATTCTCTGGCAAAGTGCCCTGCTTCATTACAACGGAAACATATTACTTCTGACAAGTATCGAGGTTTCCTTTTTGGGCATTTGTTGAGGTAGTGCCCTGACTCCTTGCACCTATAACAGGTGACATGACTCAGATCCTTCCTGGAATCCAATCGGTTTCTCTTCCTGGACTTTTCCATTCCAATCAGAGCTTCTATTTCCTGTGGGTCATACGCTACTTCCTACATCAGGAATTCTACTAGATCCCCATTCAAACAATTCTGGGAGATGTGTCCTTCTTCTCCACATGAATAGCAAGACTTGGTGCAGGGTTTAATTGGTTCTTCTTTGGGTGTGTCCTCCATCACAGCTTCTTCTAAAATTTCCATGAGGGCTCCTTTCATTTCTTCTTTCTTCTGCTGGATGGTTCGTTGTACCATGGGGTAAATGTGACACTGAGAAGGATAGTGGGTAGTCCCTTCACACAAGAAACAAATAATCTTCCTAGTTGGGCATTCTTCAACTGGGTGACTTCCTTCATAGTTAGGGCATTCATCTTTGTCTGCTTTATGGGTGTAGCCTATTTGTCCACAAATCCTGCATGCGCAAGGTTTCCTTATATCCTTTCCATAAGACTTCAACTTCTGGGACACAAGGTGATATCTTTGCAGAGTCAACTTTAATTTTCTCCAACTGATTACTCCTTGCCATCCATTCATGGTTTGGTGTATCCTCCACCAAGTAGCAGCACCTCTTTCAAAGCATTGAAGAGCATACTGGGCCATATCCTTTCCGACTATAGGCTTGTTCTCCATATGATCCTCCATGTTCTGAATCCATCGGTCTGTCTCCAATTGACTCATCGGTCCAGAAAATACAAGCTCATCTCCATTCATCCTCTATTGGGTCCATGGGTTTGGGGTAAGATAGGAGAGATAGAGAGGGATACACACAATACAAACAATGGTTTTGAAAAGACAGATTTTTTTGTTGTGGCTGTCGAAAAACATCAAACAAATGACAGCTCACAATCGTCGCATCTAACGTAGGTGTATAACAGGGGTTTGGTTTTCTAAGGTCAACGTTGCCAAACTCTTCAAGTCTTGTTCATGCCTCCAATGGCTTCCTTCGATCGTGTTTGTCCTTCTCAATTTCTTCTGCCAGATCCTCTCTGTTGACAAAAAGTTTCTTGTGACGTCCTTTAATATTTCTGGAGTGGCATTCCAAACTTCTAGGTTTCAACATTGGCATGAACCATGGTACTACTGTCCTTCCGTTCCTGACGAATCTTCGGTATCTCAAGGTTTTTCTACTCTAGCTTGGCTACTTCAACTTTTGGGTCCTGAGTTCTTCATGAAATGTTTCCTTTCAAATACGGCTTCTTGTGGCTCCATCTTAACTTCTTGATGTAATACTCCTGATCCTGGTGATACACCGGCTAAGGTTAAAACTTCATCTTACTAATAGGTGCTCCATCAGCCTTCTTCCATCAAATCCATTCTGATGACATGCATCCGTAACTCAGCATGGTGACAATAGCATCAGCGCGAGATAACTTCTTGGATAGCTGTGTTTCTGCTCTTGTCATTTCCATGAGCTATCATTCCATAGTTGATATCTCCTGCCTTAGGGTTTTCTTAACAAAACTTCGAGTTCTCATACTCCTTGTTTCAGTCTTTCTCCGATACACCTTGATCTCGGGTATTGACAACTTCCATAATCTGTCAAGCTCCATAAGGGTAGCCTTCCTAGGTCATACAAATCTAGAGGTTTTTACGGGTCCTTCAAATTCTCCTAGTCTTCAGAGTCTTCAGCAGCTGTAGTTTCCATTATCATAATGTATGGAAAAATCTTTCTTCATTCCGAATGGTCTTACTGGTCTGATATCCTGTACTTCTTGGAGTGGTCTCATCAGTCGAATCTTCATGGTCAAAAGGGGAAAGGGGTATGGTCTCACTAAAGGGAATTTTTGAATAAGTTCAGAAGAGAAGAGAGGTAAAATCTTTTTGAATGGGAAAGTTGTAGAGAAAAATTCCTTGCTATGGGCTTGCCAGTTTCTAGGGTCACGTCCTACAGTCAACATGTGCTCTGATACCATCTTGTAGCGACCCGACCCGAATGGGTCAAGTCTCTGTGCTTACGTGTCATCCCTGGATCGGTATGCTGACACACACAGTACTCGAAGGATTTAACAGAGGTAAATCACATGTATAAAGTAACGTAAATACTATTACCTCAATCCATATAGCAGAAGCAACAAGGTTGTGGGTTCCCATCAACACCAACGGCAAAGTTGAGTGTAGAAATCGTAACCCTAACATATCACTTACTCGTCGTGAGATAACCTGCAACATAAGACGTTGCAGCCCGAAACGGGTCAGTACATTGAATGTACTGGCAAATTCACACCATAGATAAAATGATGAACAATGGCTATCACTATATGCATATATGGCTGGTGGAAAAGCTCTATGGTTATAAGGTTTTTGCATAAAGCCAATTTTTCCCTACTGCAAAGGAATACATTTTAATTACTATCATGGTGGTTGTTGAACATTGAGAATGGTTGACAGCATTCTCAATCCCAATTAAAAATAATTAAAACCCAACAACATTAATTAGAGGTAACATGATGAGATTCACATGATATTCAAGTACTAGATACTCAAGTTGTCCATAACTCGGGACACGGCTAATCATGATTAGTTTGTACACTCTGCAGAGGTTTGCGCACTTTTCCCCACATGACTCGATCGCCTCCGTTTGTTTTCTCGCACCACAGGGTGTTTGAGAAACGGATGACCGAGACATAGTCTTTCAGAAGCGCTAGCACCTTACATGTGGGGTAGACCGTACCACCTACAACCCCTACATCTGCTAGTCCACCCTGTAAGAGTTCGCACTACTTAGTCAACTACGCTAGAGCCCATAGTAGCATGTGGCTGCACACGGAAGTTTCTAGCATGAATTATCTTATGATCCCTTTGAGCCTGGGTGGCGGTCCGGAAAAAAAACAGGCAAGTCCTGATAGACATCAGGTGCCTCAATCCACCCAGATGTTTGTTTAAGTTGCCACCTTAGATAAACCATTAAAAATTATCAACTCACATCTGTCATGGATATCACTCACCCAATCCACGTCTACTAGCATAGCATGGCATAATGAGCAAACGTAGAAGTAACTCCCAAAGGTTTGATAATAAACAGGTAATAGGTACTACCTCATCTACTTCCCATCCCACAGTTTAATTAGATCCTAATCATGCAATGTGTGAGGATTGATCTAATGCAATAAAACTGGGTTGTAGAAAAGGTATGATCAAAGTGTGAACTTGCCTGCAATGTTGATGAAGATGATTCGCACTCAAAACTCGTGATAGATCTACTCGTCACACTCCGGTCAATCTATCGTAATCAAGCAATAGTAGCCACACAATAAGTACTCATCTAATGCACAAGTAAAACTCGAACGAGAGAATGAACCAGAAAGTTCAACTTAATAACTCCGGTTGCAAAGAAAGAACGAACCGAACAAACGACGGAAAACAAACGGCGGAAGAAAACAACTCGGTTCTAGCAAGTTAAATCTAGGTCAAATTTTACCAAGGCAAAAACTTTTTTAAGTTGATTATACGGAACGGCGGTTTAAAAACGAAACTCCAGGCGCTTGAATCACCTGATTCCAATAAACGAGCGAGAAGATAAACTAGAACGAAGATCGGATCTGAGATCACGATCGCGGATTAAATCCGACGAAAAGAAAGAGACGAACGGTTAAACGAACGGGTGTCGTTAACCGAGAATAATCGATGATCACGTTCGTTGAGATGAACGGTCCGAAAGAAGAACGAAAACCGATCTAGGGTTTTCGGAAAAGAAACCGAAAAGAAAATGGAAAACCGATCTAGGGTTTCGGAAAAGAAACCGAAACGAAGAATCGGAGAGAAAACCAGAAAAGAAAAACCGGAACGGTTTCTTTTAAAAGAACCGAACCACGGGGAAAAAAAGAGAGGCGCGGGGCTACCTCCGGCGAGGCGGGGCGAAAGGTGGCGACGGCGGCATGCTAGGGCGGCGGCGGCGGCGCTAGGGCACAAGGGCGGCGGCGCGGGTGAGGGGCGCGGGGTGGGGCGCGGCTTGGGGAGGAGAGGGTGTTTGGGTTTTTGGTGTGAGGAGAGGGGGGGTCTATGGGGGTATTTATATAGGTGAGAGGGGGGGTTCACTTGGGGTAGGGGCAAGAAAAAGAGAGGAAAAAGGGAAAAGAAACAAGGAAAAGGACTATCCTAGAATCCTAAAAGGATTCGGCTAGAGCAAGAGGCAAGAGGCGGCGGCTGGCGCCTTGCTGCCTGGCGCACGGCGCGCAGGGAGCTGGGGCGGCGGCTGGCCTGCGGGAGCTGCACTTTTTTTTAAAATGGTTTCGCGCGCAGAATACATAGAAAAGAAAATCTAAACGGGCTCCAAAAATTCTAAAGTAAATTTTCCCCGACTCCTAAAAATGAGCTGAACAAAATGAACCTTACTCCGGACCTAAAATGCAATTTTCGAAAACGCGCATTTTTCCCTATCCGATTAAAAATGCAAATAAAACTCCGGCAAAACCAAAACTTGATCTATTTATTAAATCTTCATTTTTCCTAAATTTTGGGAAAGTCATATTATTCCCTCTCTTATATTTTTGATAACGGAAAAACTATTGAAGATGAAATAAATAAATCAAATGATCCTCTTTTTCAAATTCGAGAAAACTCTCAAATATGAAAATAACGAAATCTCCAACTCTCTCCGAAGGTCCTTGAGTTGCGTGAAATTTCTAGGATCGACCAAAATGCAAGAAAATAAAATATGCATGATGATCTAATGTATAACATTCCAAATTGAAAATTTGGGATGTTACACCCTGCCTCTGCCGCCCCTTCCTCCCATCAACCTCACCCCACCGCCGTGCTTGGCAGCGCCCCCAGGCCATCCCTTTAATCTCGGCCGACCTCCAGACCACGCGCAGTAGCTCTAGGCCGCACATGCCCCTAAGATAAACACCAAGGCGCTGCTTTCCCGGTGTAATAGGCATACTAGCGCCTGTTACGGCAGGGAATGCTTCCGTTAATTGGGAATCAACTGGCCAGAAATTGAAATTCAGGGGGGCGACGGACCTCTAGCTAAGGTGAAATAGTATATGAGGAGAAACCTTGTGCATCGCGAGTTACTAGGAACATCTAGTATCAAGAAGAAGCGGTCAACTAGTGTCTTCTGTGGGATGAATACCGTGCAACCAGAGACGTAAGACTTGCACGAATAAGGGAAGAGGAGTACCTTTTTCGGTTGGCGGTGTGGTCACCTCCACATGTCGCGGCGATCTTCTTCTTTTTACCGGGGAAACCGATATTCTGGAGGGTGCAGGCTTGGACGAACCCATGGCCAAATTGTTGACTGTGTTGCTGTGGCCGTATGTCGGCGGAGGGGAAGCAGATCCAAGGCTGCGAAGGACGGCGTAGCAGGAACAGCTCTGGTGCGGTGGAGGGTGGTGAAGTTGGAGCGGCAACGGTGAGGCGTAGGACGGCGTGGTTGAACTGGCTCGGGTACGGACGGCTCGGCCTCGGCTTCAACTACTAGCCGTGGAGGGTGTTGCGGTTGAGGTTGCGATGGACGACGACATCGGGGTATCGGCTCTGGTGTGATGGAGGAGGGCGGCGGTTGATGGGTGGGATGGGGTGGCGGACGGAGGACGCCGGGGTTTCGCGCCTGGTGGAGAGGTAGTTTTGGCGCCCACAGAGTACAAATGGGGAATCAGACGGGTGAGGGGGAACATGTTTCGGTCTGGGACGCGCTTGTTTTTGGCTTTTTTGAACAGAAGACGGGACGCGCTTGTTTGAAATTTGGGGAAAGTACAAACTTTGCCCCTCTTAAATTCCGGACCTACTGCGGGTCGGGGGTAGCATCGTAATCCCAGGTGTCCCAGATAGTGGGCGGGAGCGATTTCGGCCGTGCGCATGTGTGCTTAGGCGGCCATTGTGTGTATGAATGTTTTTCGGATGCGGTTGTGTGGCGTCTAGATGAAGCTACAAACCTACCCCGGTTTAGACCTTTGGACGTCGGGCTGGTAGGTTTCACGGGTCCGAGTTATTAGAAAAGTAATTTCCTTGTACTACCAAACATTGGTCTCATGCGATTTCGGGCGAGTAGAGGCTCTTTTGGCGCTTCGTTCAAAATTTTGAAAAACAAGCATTCACGTTTAGAGTACTCTTGAACTATGAGGATTGACCTAAATAGACAACGTTATATTTGACCTTGTATGTTTGAAAACCTCATTAAATTATCCGCTCCTTTTTGAAACTTTGACACTTGAAAATCCTATAATTACGATTATTTTGGAATGGAGGAGCTAAATTTGAATCTATTTTGTACACGACTACATATGCTATTATGTACAAAATCAGAGCAAAGATTGGTGCCCCCATAATTTAGATATGGTTTACAAATGCCATGATATCAAATTCAAATAATTGAATGGACTTCATGTTGAATTCGATTTTTTAAACCACCTTAAGTTGAATTCAAATGTATGCTAGTTCATAGGTAGCTATTTATAATGTCCATTGTGTAACTTTCGTATGTATAATGTGCTTTACACACACAACATGAACTATACTCACGTTTATATTCGATTGCTAAAGCGATGCATTGTCTGGAGTTCAAAATACTAACTATGTGGATCAATTGTGTCGAATAATAACATAGACATGCTCAAATTCGATAGAATCTAGATGTCTGATGGATCAATGACCGCTCCTTACACGAATTGCAAATATCATGATCCCATCCTAATATTTGGATACAATTTATATCTTTAATCAATGTGTAGAGCAGTCTTTTACATGTAGTTTCACTCTCCATCGGTGATCTCTCACACATGCTCACACACTCTCTCCCGAGGTGTCTTTCTCGCACACATGCTCTAGATATAACCCTCCCTCCCTCTCGTAACCATTTACAACTGTTTCCACTAACTTTTATCACAAGCACTCTTCCTCTCGCAAACATACACACTCACAATCCTCATCGACCCTTTCTATATACATGGACCTGCCTATGTGTCTCATGTACGCACATTATCGTTACGCCTATCTCTCACGCATTGTCTCACACCTCTCTTCCTAATCGACGAGTATGATTCTAGCAGAGCATTATGTAGGATGCCCCTTAAAGTTAGGTTGGATGGATAGTAATATCAGAGATAAAGGGGTTACCTTAGTACGACAACCTAGGGTTACAAATCCTAGCCGGGTTTGTCAGTGGACACAGAGTCCTTCACAATTCTGCTATCTTTGTCTTGTACGACTAGTCATCCATGGGTCTTCCTAAATGCGTCACGGGCCGACCAATGTGGCGCAGGACGGAACCGAACGAAGGGCCTCACCTCGACCCACCGAACCTCACGCGGTGACATACCCTCTGACCCCACGTCTCATTATCTTCGCACACCCACACATACCAACACAAACACCACACACACAGAAAATTTCTCCTAGTGCCTCTATTCCCTCCCCCCTTGCATATACACACTCAAGGGAATGGAATCTCTTGTCGTGACGTCATATTCGTCTCTCTCTCTCTAGACCACTCTCATTTCTCGTGCTATCTCTCCCATGCCCCCCCATCGGCCCCTCTATCCATGCCTCTCTCGAATACGTAATACACACACATACCTCTCTAGGCCCCGCCAAATGCATCAACTACACATTCACACATGTTACACACATACCCCATTGATCTAAAAAGCCCTCTCTTCATGTTTATTTCGCATACAACATTCCTTTTGAATAAAGTGTGGCCAAAAAATTATTTTAGAGTTTCTACATATATACAACATTACACAGTTATATGGAGGTGTACGAACGCTAATTTGCATTGCATGGTGCCCACAATAATATTTATTCCGCACTGTGAATTTGTATATTTTTATACTATATACAAAGTTAGTCATAATAAAGAGAAACGAAGAGCATCTCTCTCTCCATCGCATACCCCCCTGTACGCCCCTTTCACGTATGCACACAAAACTATCTCCAGGTCCTCTAAAAGTAAGCCCCCAGAAAATTCACGCATGTTTCATCTTTCTCTCGCGATATATGCAATGACGATCATTGTATTTGAAGCGAAAGCACGATATGTACATTGGACTTCAGAATCCACTCATTACAGTCACCATTTACGTTTAGTGGTTATTATACAGTCACGAGCTCAGCGTACAACTCTGTATTTGCTCATGACATGACTAGTTGACCAGTTAAACGCTCCACGTGGCACCTCTAGTGTTGCATCACATTATCTCACTACCATCGTACCCACCTGTCGACTTGTATCTACTCTACATCTACACTCTTATAAAATACATAAAATACACTCTTATAAAAAACAGAGTTGGTGATGATGGTGTGCCTGCCATCCTGCAATATAGGCCGTCCGATTTATATCTGACGGATAGGAAAGAAAGTATGGCAATTTTGCAAAAAGGTACCCATACACCTCTCCACATTTGCAAATAAGGCCTTCCCTCGTTCATCCTTTACTCTCACAAGATAAACAAGTCATACAAATGCATCTTGATGTTACGTGCAACGCACGGGCATCTTGCTAGTAAGAATGAAAACAAACAACAACAAAAATATTTGGACGGTGGTTCGAAGTCATGACCGCGGGCACAGCGGAAAAGGTGGCCTTGTATTGGTATGCTTAGCCGTCTGTTTTAACACACGGGAGCTGGTGTGGTGATTATACACACACGCACGCATGCACACGAACTGCATCCACGCAACACTCACACAAACACATGCACCCACGCACGCACGCAACACTCACACGTACACACGCAGCCACGCACGCACGCAACACTCACACGTACACACGCAGCCACGCACGCACGCAACACTCACACGCACGCAACACTCACACGCACACACACACGCATGCATGCACACACCAGTACACCGCACGACCAACACACACTCTCACGCTCAAGTGCTCAACCTACACGTGCATGTGCACACATCAGGCCCTGACAGACACATACACAACCAGGTGATTCCCGCGCACGGGTTGGAGCCTTGTCGCGCATGCGTAAATTTGTGTTTATCTGACCTTTTGCCTATGCGAACTGATAGGTGGGACCCACAAGGAACGTGGTCAATTTAACTAGTCAACATGGCGCCACGCAGACTATTTGGCCGGTCAACAGAGTGCAATTCGATGCTGAACTGTGAGCAAGTGACTGTATAATCACCGCCAAACATACATAGTGACCGTAATCAGCTTATTTTGAAGTTCGGTGAACGTATTACGCTTTTCTCTCTGTAGGCCCTCCAAAACTACATCTCTACACGTTCTCGCATGTTACATCTAACAACTATGCAATACAGCACTACTACTACACTCTTACACAATAAATCATATGTGTTTTTAGTTTTACTAGATATCATATTGTTACTTATAATTATTAAGTTTGCATACATTAAAATTGCCGTTGAAATGTATAGCCAATATTATCTACCGCGCGGGAAAAATCCTGCCCTTTCCTGTTTAATCGGGTTTGTATCGATGGATCGTGCGAAACAACAAAACTATAGTACTATACAGTACAAGTGACAGTTCACTACGCCGTCGTGTCGTCTACTCCTCCGTCATAAGAGTGGAGCGCTCGCTTTCATAAATCTTCTAGTCCCTTTTGCCGACATGTGGGACATCAAGCTACCGGGTCCACGTGCCATACCGGAATATAGTGCAGAGCAGCCGGGGTGAAGCACCCCAGTCATGGCGCCGGCGTAGTAATGAGCAATGAGGCGTCAAATCACAAAGGTGCACCTTTCCCGCAGTTAAGTTGGAGGGACGAAGCAACCATCATTTCACTCGTTGCTGAATCCGCTTCTCCCTCATCTTCTTCAACTTAACCACGTGTTTCTTTTGCCACTGTTCTGCCTCATGTGGGACGCGGATCGTCTTGGTAAAGCACTAACACGTGGGACCGCATGTTAGCAAACCACCAGGACAACATCCTCCGAAAATAAGAAGCCTAATCCTAGACTTACAAAGGGCTACGTAGCTACTCAAATAAGAAACCTCCCCCGCCATCCGCGCGGCAAAATCACCTCCTTTTTACTAATCTTGATTCTATAATTTTTTAGATCAATATAATTGAGATTTTTATATATAGCACACAGGAGCAAAACCAAGTGGTACAGTTAAGGGCATCCACAGTGTGTAGCCAAATGTGAAAATAGCTTTTGGCATCGTGGGAACCATTGTGGACGGTGTTGCCAAAGCCAAAAAGATGGAAGCGAAGCTCCCTAATTGATTGATTGAAGGAATAGAAAAATGCAACGTATCTCCTCTTTCTCCCATGCTTGGACGCATGTAGTACAGTATAGAGCATAGAGTCTACTCCCCTGTCCCTTCTATCACAAATCACAAAGCAGTGAGGCGTCAAATCACAAAAGCACAGACGAAGCAACCATCATTTCACTCTTTGCTGACTCCGCTTCTGCATCGTCTTCTTCGAGAAACCATCTCACCGCACTAGTACTCCTAATAGTACTCCCTCTAGTCCTTTTTTGTCTGCGTCTAAGAAAATTTCGTTTTCCCTGCAATGCTCTGTGCATTGGCATTTATTCGATGCTCTTTCCAACCGGGCCCTCCATCCCTTTCCACCGCATGCGTGCCTGCAGTAATCCCATCTCTCTTTCCCATGTGCTTCGCATATTCCCAAGGCAGAGAGAGCTGCTTGCATGCAGAAATAGGAGAGAGAGCGAGAGGAGCATGCGTGCAGAGAGATGGACAGGGGAGAGAGAGACGACATGCATGCATGCGGAAGTGAGAAGGTTGGTTTGCATGGCGCTGCATTAATCAAGCGATGAGGAGTGAGATGGTTAGCTCTTTGGTCTTTGGAGAAAAAAATACGCATTAATTGACACGTGAAATGAGGATTTGTATCAATTGAATCCCGCGAAGGAAACCCCGCCTTTCTTTTTTAACACTAGTACTCCTAGTACGTGTGTACTTGTCCTGTTTGGGTCTAGGCCTTGCATTGCCAAACTTCGCCACACATTTTTGCCAAGCTTGCCTAAAGTTTTCAAAATGAGAAGGAGGTACACTTGCGCACGGCTGTCGCGGTCGCACCGCACCCTCACACGGTCGCTCCTGCACGCCGCGGTCGCACCGCACCCTCACACAGTTGCTCCTGCACGCCGCAAACCCAACCAAGGGAACGCACCCTCACTGACACGTGCTGTCGCATGTGAACAAACCAAACTCAGCCATCCTATCCCTGACACATAATTTTCGTTCATAGAGTATGTTTATCCAAGCGCATGTTGGGGAGTATCCGTACGACCCGTGCGGTGGTCTGTTGGGGAAGAAGAAGAGGTGAGGAAGAAGGAAAGAAGGGTTAGGAGACGTAGGATATTCATCCAACCACCTGAAATGGTAGACTAACCCAAGTCAGGCGACTTGCATAAAAAATATATGTTTTTACACAGCAAAAGATCCATAAAAACAACAACATAAAGAAAAACTATCACTGCTCGCGGAAAGAGACGGCCTCGTCGTCTTTGGCTGCCGGTGCGAACCAGCCGTCGCTGCCGACGTGTGTCTCCGCACCGTGGTTGTCCTCGGCCTCCAGCTACTCGTTCAAGCGGAGCGTGCGGGCGCTCTGCACGGACGAGAGCATAGCCCGGTTCAAGTCGAGGACGTCCGGTTCCGCCTGCAGGAGGGCCTCGATGGCAGCGACATCCGCGCATTCTGCGTCGAGTCGATCCTCCGTCGCCCGGTTCAAGTCCAGGACGTCCGGTTCAGCCTGTAGGAGGGCGTCGATGAGAGCGGCATCCACGCGCTCTGCGTCGAGTCGAGCCTCTGCCGCCCGTTTCAAGTCCAGGACGTCTAGTTCCGCCTGCAGGAGGGCCTCGATGGCAGCGGAATCCGCGCGCTCTGCCTCAAGTTGAGCCTCTGCCGCCCGGTTCACATCCACGACATCCGATTCCACCTGCAGGAGAGCCTCGATGGCAGTGGCATGTGCGTGCTCCGCGTCGAGTTGAGCCTTTGCCTCCCGGTCCTCCTTTAGTATCGCCATGTTGAACCGCTGGTCCGCCTGCACCATGGGGGACTCGGACGCCGGCGCGAAGTCGACGTCCATCGTCTCATACCCATCGGGGGCCTTCTGCGCCGCGACCTCCTCCATGAACATTGGATCGGCTTCCTCCTCCTCGTAGCTTGGCTCCAGAGAACTCGGGGATTGGCCCGCCGCAAAGCGAGGTTGGGAACGGAGGTCTGTGGCGCCGACCGCCGCCGCGATTTCTGCGCTGCGCTCCGGCATCAGCATCTTGTAGTAAGTGATCTTGCGGCGCACCATGGCTTTCCGACGAACTAGGGGACGCTTGATGCGGGCTAGCGGATCGAAAGGTGGGGGAATGGGCTAGAGATTTGGTGTGGTTTTAGGGCAGTGACTGGCGTAGGCCGAGCAGCGAAGGTTCTGGTGTGAATAGTGGTTCCGGTGACGACCAGTCAATCAGTTTTGACTGTACATCGCTCTTGTCGCGTTCGCGTTGCAGCGCGGCACGCTGGACCCTCCATGTCTCTCACCCAATAGAACGCGCTTCGTCTTGCGTTTTTGCTCGCTTGTGGGACCGCAGTTGAGAGCAAACCGACGTCCCTCCCCCTCCCTCGCCCACGTCATTTATTATATCACCACTCCCTCCGTTTTATGCGGAGTAAATAAAAACAGAGGGAGTATACTATGGATGAGGATCCCCTGACGTGGCCGAACCCATTGAGTAACTGACATGCGGGGCCTAGCAAGCATGGGGTCCGCCAGTAAGTGACCGAAAGGGAGGGTAAGGCAGGGATACCTACGTCAGAGGATCCACTTCCACTATACTAATTTGACCAAATGCTAGAGTAATAATATATGACATGCAACTTACACAAATGTTAGAGTAATAATATATGACATGCAACTTACACAAAGCATACAGGGTCTAATGCGTTTTTCGAGGCTAACTTTGACCAAATGTTAGAGTAATAATATATGGCATGCAACTTACACAAAGCATGCGGTCAAATTCGTATGTGAAAGGAGTTTCCAATGATATAATTTTCACATTATACATCTCATGTACTATTAATCTTGTCAATAGTCAAATTGGAAACCATCTCGAGTACGAATCTAGGAGTACGTACGAATCTAACAATATTGATTGGGCGTTGTTGAATGTTGATACCATCTCGAGATACTTTGACTACACATAAAACTTATATGTAAACTAGAAAGGATAGGAGGGAGTATATTGTACGTTCAAAAACGAAACGAACATTGAATACCCTTTATATATGATTTGCGGATGCTATGATCACCGGTTCAAAATTTTGAATCCGCCTTAGGTATCACGTGCCCCCACTCGTTCCCTCTTGATTTCATCTCGGGGTCCGGAGATCTATTGAAAGAGTACTAGGGTGGGTACATGTGAATGATACTTGGCGGAATGTTCAACGAGGCATGCGAGAGGATGGACTCGACTGGAGGGCGACATGATCGATGGAGAAGAAGGTTGGAGAGGAATGAGAAATAAGCGATCGCCACATGATTATACTTGAACAACTCAAATAAACAATAAGTTGTCTCGCTTGGCCTACATAGTGAAAGGCCTAATGCGCAACGCGGAGCACTGACGCTCGGATATGGCCGGGAAAACAGGGAAACCGACATGTGGGGCACACCCGTCGGGACGACGTAGCGCCGACTAGTCCAATGGAGGAGCTGGCCCATGACCTCCTCGCCACCAACAACCATTCATGTGGGTCGTTGGGGCCAACAACGGGGCGCATCTCCAGCACCGCCTCTGGACATGGCGACCGCGGTGAGCGACATGCTCATATCGTAGTTAGACACGGTCGGTTTCAGTGTGCCGAGGGTGGCGTTAGTGCTGTGGCACGACCAATGGTATGTTTGGTTTGTGCCCAAGGTTGCCCCATCAAAGCATTGGGTAGCCAAAATTTTGGTTGAGGTATTGGTTGCCCATGATTTGGCCAACATTGGCAAGAAAAATGAACTAGAGTTGGCTAGAGTTCATTGGCATGCCAAAGAAATGGCAACCATCCAAACAAAGACCAATCTTTGGGTCATGACCAAAATTTTGGTTGAGGTATTGGTTGCCCATGATTTGGCCGACATTGGCAAGAAAAATGAACTAGAGTTGGCTACAGTTCATTGGCATGCCAAAAAAATGGCAACCATCCAAACAAAGACCAATCTTTGGGTCATGACCAAAATTTTGGTAAGGTGCACTTTGGCCACAATCCAAACACACCCCAACACCCGGCTCGTCGAGGATGCACGGGGCGCCACGACGCGTCCGCGGAGTGGTGTAGCGCGGCCAACTGCATCCTCTAGACCTGAGACCATGCCGGGTCGTCTTGCTTTTTCAAAGACATGTGGGGATCGCATGTGAGCAAAGGGCATCTCCAACGTTGCCACGACCGCAACTGACTACCCTGGCACACCAAAACTGTCGTCCCCCGTGCCGTCGCGCGGTGCGTTCCCAGCCGGTGCCAGCTGCCCGCATTCATGCCGTCCATTCGTATGTCGTTGTTAAGAGGCTCGGTGCCCAAGGAACCAACTCCGGCGACTTAATGATGCACCCGTACGCTTGGCCTCACCGGAATGCGCTACTTAAAGAGGCAACGCCCAGCTAACCTCCACACCATAGCGCATCGTCCTCCTACCTGGCACCACATCCGCCATGACCACAAGTGCGAACGCTCTGCGGGAAAGCTTGTCTTTGGGGATGAAGCTCAAGGTCGCCGCCCTCGCTCAAGTCACCTCTCGCGATGCAATAGCGGCGTAGCCGGACGCGGACGCAACCGCACAAGCGGTGGCCATGCTGGCGGCCAACGACGGGAGCACCGTCAGCCACGCGTCCTACCTACCGCCGTCCAACATCGGGCACAGCCGAGGTCGGGGACTCTGAAGGAAATATGCCCTAGAGGCAATAATAAAGTTATTATTTATTTCCTTATATCATGATAAATGTTTATTATTCATGCTAGAATTGTATTAACCGGAAACATAATACATGTGTGAATACATAGACAAACAGAGTGTCACTAGTATGCCTCTACTTGACTAGCTCATTGATCAAAGATGGTTATGTTTCCTAGCCATTGACATGGGTTGTCATTTGATTAACGGGATCACATCATTAGGAGAATGATGTGATTGACTTGACCCATTCTGTTAGCTTAGCACTTGATCATTTAGTTTGTTGCTATTGCTTTCTTCATGACTTATACATGTTCCTTTGACTATGAGATTCTGCAACTCCCGTTTACCGGAGGAACACTTTGTGTGCTACCAAACATCACAACGTAACTGGGTGATTATAAAGGTGCTCTACAGGTGTGTCCAATGGTACGTGTTGGGTTGGCGTATTTTGAGATTAGGATTTGTCACTCCGATTGTCGGAGAGGTATCTTTGGGCCCTCTCGGTAATGGACATCACTTAAGCCTTGCAAGCATTGCAACTAGTGAGTTAGTTGCGGTATGATGTATTACGGAATGAGTAAAGAGACTTGCCGGTAACGAGATTGAACAAGGTATTGAGATACGGACGATCGAATCTCGGGCAAGTAACATACCGATGACAAAGGGAACAACGTATGTTGTTATGCGGTCTGACCGATAAAGATCTTCATAGAATATGTGGGAGCCAATATGAGCATCCAGGTTCCTCTATTGTATATTGACCGGAGACGTGTCTCGGTCATGTCTACATAGTTCTCGAACCCGTAGGGTCCGCACGCTTAATGTTTCGATGACGGTTATATTATGAGTTTATGAGTTTTGATGTATCGAAGGTTGTTCGGAGTCCCGGATGTGATCACGGACATGACGAGGAGTCTCGAAATGGTCGAGACATGAAGATTGATATATTGGACGACTATATTCGGACACCGGGATGGTTCCGGGGGTTATCGGATATATACCGGAGTACCGGGGGGTTACCGGAACCCCCCCGGGGGTTATTGGGCCTCATGGGCCAAAAGTGGTGCAAGAGGAGAGGTAGGAAGATGTGGCGTGCGGCCCCCCTTGCCCCAATCCGAATTGGGAAAGGGAAGGGGGCGCGGCCCCCCTTCTCCTTCTTTCTCTCCACCTCCTCCTTCCCCCTTCTCCTAGTTGGAATAGGAAAGGGGGGCAAAACCTACTTGGAGTAGGATTGCCCCCCTTGAGCGCGCCTCCTCCTCTTGGTCGGCCCCCTCCTCCTCCCCCCTTTATATACAGAGGAGGGGGCACCCCATAGACACAACAATTGATCTCTTGATCTCTTAGCCGTGCGCGGTGCCCCCCTCCACCATAATCCACCTCGATCATATGTAGCGGTGCTTAGGCAAAGCCCTGCGTCGGTAGAACGTCATCATCGTCACCACACCGTCATGCTGACGGAACCCTCCCGTGAAGCTCTACTAGATCAGAGTTTGTGGGACGTCATCGAGCTGAACGTGTGTTGACCTCAGAGGTGCCGTGCGTTCGGTACTTGGATCGGTCGGATCGTGAAGACGTACGACTACATCAACCGTGTTGTGCTAACGCTTCCGCTTTCGGTCTATGAGGGTACGTAGACAACACTCTCCCCTCTCGTTGCTATGCATCACCATGATCTTGCGTTTGCGTAGGAATTTTTTTGAAATTACTACGTTCCCCAACAGTGGCATCCGAGCCAGGTTTTATGCATTGATGTTATATGCACGAGTAGAACACAAGTCAGTTGTGGGCGATATAAGTCACTCTGCTTACCAGCATGTCATACTTTGGTTCGGCGGTATTGTTGGATGAAGCGGCCCGGACCGACATTACGCGAGACTGGTTCTACCGACGTGCTTTGCACATAGGTGGCTGGCGGGTGTCAGTTTCTCCAACTTTAGTTGAACCAAGTGTGGCTACGCCCGGTCCTTACGAAGGTTAAAACAGTACCAACTTGACAAACTATCGTTGTGGTTTTGATGCGTAGGTAAGAATGGTTCTTGCTTAGCCCGTAGCAGCCACGTAAAACTTGCAACAACAAAGTAGAGGACGTCTAACTTGTTTTTGCAGGGCATGTTGTGATGTGATATGGTCAAGACATTATGCTAAATTTTATTGTATGAGATGATCATGTTTTGTAACCGAGTTATCGACAACTGGCAGGAGCCATATGGTTGTCGCTTTATTGTATGCAATGCAATCGCCCTATAATGCTTTACTTTATCACTAAGCGGTAGCGATAGTCGTAAAAGCATAAGATTGGCGAGATGACAGCGATGCTACGATGGAGATCAAGGTGTCACGCCGGTGACGATGGTGATCATGACGGTGCTTCGGAGATGGAGATCACAAGCACAAGATGATGATGGCCATATCATATCACTTATATTGATTGCATGTGATTTTTATCTTTTGTGCATCTTATCTTGCTTTGATTGACGGTAGCATTATAAGATGATCTCTCACTAAATTTCAAGATAAAAGTGTTCTCCCTGAGTATGCACCGTTGCCAAAGTTCGTCGTGCCCAGACACCATGTGATGATCGGGTGTGATAAGCTCTACGTCCATCTACACCGGGTGCAAGCCAGTTTTGCACACGCGGAATACTCAAGTTAAACTTGACAAGCCTAGCATATGTAGATATGGCCTCGGAACACTGAGACCGGAAGGTCGAGCGTGAATCATATTGTAGATATCATCAACATAGTGATTTTCACCATTGAAAACTACTCCATTTCACAGGGTGATCGGTTATGGTTTAGTTGATTTGGATCACGTGATCACTTGGAAGATTAGAGGGATGTCTTTCTAAGTGGGAGTTCTTAAGTAATATGATTAATTGAACTTAAGTTTATCATGAACTTAGTACCTGATAGTATCTTGCTTGTCTATGTTGATTGTAGATAGATGGCCCATGTTGTTGTTCCGTTAAATTTTAATGCGTTCCTTGAGAAAGCAAAGTTGAAAGATGATGGTAGCAATTACACGGGCTGGGTCCGTAACTTGAGGATTATCCTCATTGCTGCACAGAAGAATTACATCCCGGAAGCACCGCTAAGTCCCAAGCTTGTTGTAGGAGCAACACCAGATGTTATGAATGTCTGGCAGAGCAAAGCTGATAACTACTCGATAGTTTAGTGTGCCATGCTTTACGGCTTAGAACCGGGTTTTCAACGACGTTTTGAACGTCATGGAGCATATGAGATGTTCCAGGAGTTAAAGTTAATGTTTCAAGCAAATGCCCGGATTGAGAGATATGAAGTCTCCAATAAGTGCTATAGCTACAAGATGGAGGAGAATAGTTCTATCAGCGAACATATACTCAAAATGTCTGGGTATCATAATCACTTGACTCAGCTGGGAGTTAATCTTCCTGTTGATAGTGTCATTGACAGAGTTCTTCAATCACTACCACCAAGCTACAAAAGCTTCGTGATCGACCATAATATGCAAGGGATGAATAAGACTATTCCCAAGCTCTTCGCGATGCTAAAGGTTGCGGAGGAAGAAATCAAGAAGGAGCATCAAGTGTTGATGGTCAATAAGACCACTAATTTCAAGAAAAAGGGCAAAGGGAAGAAGAAGGGGAACTTCAAGAAGAAAGGTAAGCAAGTTGCTGCTCAGGAGAAGAAACCCAAGTCTGGACCTAAGCCTAAAACTAAGTGCTTCTACTGCAAGCAGACTGTTCACTGGAAGCGGAACTGCCCCAAGTATTTGGCGGATAAGAAGGATGGCAAGGTGAACAAAGGTATATGTGATATACATGTTATTGATGTGTACCTTACTAGAGCTCGCAGTAGCACCTGGGGATTTGATACTAGTTCTGTTGCTAATATTTGCAACTCCAAACAGGGACTACGGATTAAGCGAACACTGGCAAAGGACGAGGTGACGATGCGCGTGGGAAATGGTTCCAAAGTTGATGTGATCGCGGTCGGCACGCTACCTCTACATCTACCTTTGGGATTAGTATTAGATCTAAATAATTGTTATTTGGTGCCAGCGTTGAGCATGAACATTATATCTGGATCTTGTTTGATGCGAAACGGTTTTTCATTTAAATCAGAGAATAATGGTTGTTCTATTTATATGAGTAATATCTTTTATGGTCATGCACCCTTGAAGAGTGGTCTATTTTTGATGAATCTCGATAGTAGTGATACACATATGCATAATGTTGAAGCCAAAAGATGCAGTGTTGATAAAATAGTGCAACTTATTTGTGGCACTGCCGTTTAGGTTATATCGGTGTAAAGCGCATGAAGAAACTCCATACTGATGGACTCTTGGAACTACTTGATTATGAATCACTTGGTACTTGCGAACCGTGCCTCATGAGCAAGATGACTAAAATGCCGTTCTCCGGTACTATGGAGAGAGCAACAGATTTGTTGGAAATCATACATACAGATGTATGTGGTCCGATGAATGTTGAGGCTCGTGGCGGATATCGTTATTTTCTCACCTTCACAGATGATTTAAGCAGATATGGGTATATCTACTTGATGAAACATAAGTCTGAAACATTTGAAAAGTTCAAAGAATTTCAGAGTGAAGTTGAAAATCATCGTAACAAGAAAATAAAGTTTCTACGATCTGATCGTGGAGGAGAATATTTGAGTTACGAGTTTGGTCTACATTTGAAACAAAGCGGAATAGTTTTGCAACTCACGCCACCCGGAACACCACAGCGTAATGGTGTGTCCGAACGTCGTAATCGTACTTTACTAGGTATGGTGCAATCTATGATGTCTCTTACTGATTTACCGCTATCGTTTTGGGGTTATGCTTTAGAGACGGCCGCATTCATGTTAAATAGGGCACCATCGAAATCCGTTGAGATGGTGCCTTATGAACTGTGATTTGGCAAGAAACCAAAGTTGTCATTTCTTAAAGTTTGGGGCTGCGATGCTTATGTGAAAAAACTTCAACCTAATAAGCTCGAACCCAAATCGGAGAAATGTGTCTTCATAGGATACCCAAAGGAAACTGTTGGGTACACCTTCTATCACAGATCCGAAGGCAAGACATTCGTTGCTAAGAATGGATCCTTTCTAGAGAAGGAGTTTCTCTCGAAAGAAGTGAGTGAGAGGAAAGTAGAACTTGATGAGGTAACTGTACCTGCTCCCTTATTGGAAAGTAGCTCATCACAGAAACCGGTTCCTGTGACGACTATACCAATTAGTGAGGAAGTTAATGATGATGATCATGAAACTTTAGATCAAGTTATTACTGAACCTCGTAGATCAACGAGAGTAAGATCCGCGCCAGAGTGGTACGGTAATCCTGTTCTGGAACTCATGTTACTAGACCATGATGAACCTACGAACTATGAAGAAGCGATGGTGAGCCCTGATTCTGCAAAATGGCTTGAGGCCATGAAATCTGAGATGGGATCCATGTATGAGAACAAAGTGTGGACTTCGGTTGACTTGCCCGATGATCGGCAAGCAATTGAGAATAAATGGATCTTCAAGAAGAAGACTGACGCTGACGGTAATATTACTGTCTATAAAGCTCGACTTGTTGCGAAAGGTTTTCGACAAGTTCAAGGGATTGACTACGATGAGACCTTCTCACCCGTAGCGATGCTTAAGTCTATCCGAATCATGTTAGCAATTGCCACATTTTATGATTATGAAATTTGGCAGATGGATGTCAAAACTGCATTCCTGAATGGACTTCTGGAAGAAGAGTTGTATATGATGCGACCAGAAGGTTTTGTCGATCCAAAGGGAGCTAACAAAGTGTGCAAGCTCCAGTGATCCATTTATGGACTGGTGCAAGCCTCTCGGAGTTGGAATAAATACTTTGATAGTGTGATCAAAGCATTTGGTTTTGTACAGACTTTTGGAGAAGCCTGTATTTACAAGAAAGTGAGTGGGAGCTCTGTAGCATTTCTAATATTATATGTGGATGACATATTGTTGATTGGAAATGATATAGAATTTCTGGATAGCATAAAGGGATACTTGAATAAGAGTTTTTCAATGAAAGACCTCGGTGAAGCTGCTTATATATTGGGCATTAAGATCTATAAAGATAGATCAAGACGCTTAATTGGACTTTCACAAAGCACATACCTTGACAAAGTTTTGAAGAACTTCAAAATGGATCAAGCAAAGAAAGGGTTCTTGCCTGTGTTACAAGGTATGAAGTTGAGTAAGACTCAATGCCCGACCACTGCAGAAGATAGAGAGAAAATGAAAGATGTTCTCTATGCTTCAGCCATAGGCTCTATCATGTATGCATTGCTGTGTACCAGACCTGATGTGTGCCTTGCAATAAGTCTAGTAGGGAGGTACCAAAGTAATCCAGGAGTGGATCACTGGACAGCGATCAAGAACATCCTGAAATACCTGAAAAGGACTAAGGACATGTTTCTCGTTTATGGAGGTGACAAAGAGCTCATCGTAAATGGTTACGTTGATGCAAGCTTTGACACTGATCCAGACGATTCTAAATCGCAAACTGGATACGTGTTTATATTGAATGGTGGAGCTGTTAGTTGGTGCAGTTCTAAACAAAGTGTCGTGGCGGGATCTACATGTGAAGCGAAGTACATAGCTGCTTCGGAAGCAGCAAATGAAGGAGTTCATATCCGATCTAGGTGTCATACCTAGTGCATCGGGTCCAATGAAAATCTTTTGTGACAATACTGGTGCAATTGCCTTGGCGAAGGAATCCAGATTTCACAAGAGAACCAAGCACATCAAGAGACGCTCCAATTGCATCCGGGATCTAGTCCAGGTGGGAGACATAGAAATTTGCAAGATACATACGGATCTGAATATTGTAGACCCGTTGACTAAGCCTCTTCCACGAGCAAAACATGATCAGCACCAAGGCTCCATGGGTGTTAGAATTATTACTGTGTAATCTAGATTATTAACTCTTGTGGAAGTGGGAGACTGAAGGAAATATGCCCTAGAGGCAATAATAAAGTTATTATTTATTTCCTTATATCATGATAAATGTTTATTATTCATGCTAGAATTGTATTAACCGGAAACATAATACATGTGTGAATACATAGACAAACAGAGTGTCACTAGTATGCCTCTACTTGACTAGCTCGTTGATCAAAGATGGTTATGTTTCCTAGCCATTGACATGGGTTGTCATTTGATTAACGGGGTCACATCATTAGGAGAATGATGTGATTGACTTGACCCATTCTGTTAGCCTAGCACTTGATCGTTTAGTTTGTTGCTATTGCTTTCTTCATGACTTATACATGTTCCTATGACTATGAGATTATGCAACTCCTGTTTACCGGAGGAACACTTTGTGTGCTACCAAACATCACAATGTAACTGGGTGATTATAAAGGTGCTCTACATGTGTCTCCAAAGGTACTTGTCGGGTTGGCGTATTTCAAGATTAGGATTTGTCACTCCGATTGTCGGAGAGGTATCTCTGGGCCCTCTCGATAATGCACATCACTTAAGCCTTGCAAGCATTGCAACTAATGAGTTAGTTGCGGGATGATGTATTATGGAACGAGTAAAGAGACTTGCCGGTAACGAGATTGAACTAGGTATTGAGATACCGACGATCGAATCTCGGGCAAGTAACATGCCGATGACAAAGGGAACAACGTATGTTGTTATGCGGTCTGGCCGATAAAGATCTTTGTAGAATATGTGGGAGCCAATATGAGAATCCAGGTTCCGCTATTGGTTATTGGCCGGAGACGTGTCTCGGTCATGTCTACATAGTTCTCGAACCCATAGGGTCCGCACGCTTAACGTTTCGATGACGGTTATATTATGAGTTTATGAGTTTTGATGTACCGAAGGTTGTTCGGAGTCCCAGATGTGATCACGGACATGACGAGGAGTCTCTAAATAGTCGAGACATGAAGATTGATATATTGGACGACTATATTCGGACACCGGAATGGTTCCGGGGGTTATCGGATATATACCGGAGTACCGGGGGGTTACCAGAAGCCCCCCGGGGGTTATTGGGCCTCATGGGCCCAAAGTGGTGGAATAGGAGAGGCAGGAGGAGGTGGCGTGCGGCTCCCCTTGCCCCAATCCGAATTGGGAAAGGGAAGGGGGTGCGGCCCCCCTTCTCCTTCCTTCTCTCCACCTCCTCCTTCCCCCTTCTCCTAGTTGGAACTAGTAAGCATGCACGTGCAATGCACATCCTGGCAAGTCAATCCATTTTTCAAATTCCACCTCTATTTAATGTGTTCCCTTTTCTATAGTTTTTGTTCTTCTACACCTTTTTTTAATTCAAACAACTAAAGTACATAAACATGGAAATACGATGTGCTATTCCCGAAAGAAAATAAATGGAAATATGATACATATATACATAATGAATATGGATTATCTAGGATGATAAGTACAACATTTGGCTAAGTATCTCCGAGACAATAACTTCATTATTTGAAGTGCATTGTTTGACCAGACTCACAAAAATGAAGAGCTTATTTGAACAGTGCGCAAAAAGGGCTCTTCAGATGTATTGTATCAAACAAGGAATCCGCGACTCAAAAAGGAACAAAAATTCTGAGTGGTTTGGAAGCATTCTCAATAGTTCTCCTCTTTTTCCGCCTCGGAAGCATTCTTCATCCAGGCTCCCAAACGCTTCATCTCTCGATACAGAGCTTTCTCTATATATAAAGATTAAAGAGTCAAGGTACTAAACATGCATGACAGATATGTCCAGTCAGTAATAAAATTAGTTTCTAGCGTTCTTGGAGGATTTAAAGATAGGACACTACCATCTTAAGCTAACCTCATGGAGACTTTTGTATATTTAATGCATACTTCCTTTCATTCTTAGATTGATCAAGTGAAAATTGTGAGATAAAATATTTCTCCTGTGTAGACTCTTTAGCAACTATAACCTTCAAGGTGGACAATCAACATCTTTGCTTCTCAAAAGAGGCACATAGTTGATTTGCTGTTGTACAAGGATGGTAATCTGAAACAATTATGCAGCACAAGATAAGTGCTAAGTCGACCATTGGTAGCTAATCTACCAGACTTGGGAGGATCAAATTATGTGATTTTACATGTGCATCATAGCCATCAAAGGAAAATAAAAGTCACCCAATGGAACCAAAATTTCACAAAGCTTAGTCAAGTTTTCCTATATTGCATATCCTCCCCCTGAAACAAAGGAAATAGTATTATAAGCTATGTAAAATACAACAAGGATAGCGGATGAATGAAACAAAAAAAATTGCATCCCACCAAACAACACTATGTTATGTAGTATTTACTATAAAGGCCCTCTGCTCTAAATCCTGTGAGATATGGAGTGTGGTGGAAACATGCTGAACCAACATGGATAGGGTCCAAAATTAGATGCATACATCTTGAAGCACACACTGGAATTTTCAAATTGCCATCCAACCTCCGGAAACTCTTTGTGTCAAGAGAATTATACAACAAGACATGAAAAGGAATTGTAGGTTCAGACTAAATAATTACTAACCTTGGATTGTAGGTTCAGACCAAATAACCAAATAACTGACACACAAATATCAGTGGAATTAACTACAGCATACTCAACTACTATATAAAGTGATTTCAGATGCAGAACAACTACATAGTGCCCAGATTTGGTATCTTATCAATTGGGCCAAGTTTTTCATGTGGCAGCGCATCTCATTTTTACTCTCGTTGCAACAGCAAAACAGAAGAACTTAATTTAATGCCCAGTCACAAAGTGTAAGCCTAAGCTAAAAGAATACCAAAAATAAGAGGAAGGACAATTACTGCAATTTTTATACTTCAAAGTACCACAATTACACCTCAAACTCGGGTTGGTAGAACAATAAGATGAAACTACTGCTATCCTAGATTTGATGCTTGTACAAGTTCAGTTAAAAGTGGTTTAACAAGTGTACAGCCTACCAAACTGAACTTATTTTTACTGCCTAGTAGATTAACCAAAACATGGGGAATTTCACACCAACCGACGTACTAATATACAACAAAAATAGTAGAAGAAAACAATGCAAGGACAGAACTTGGCTTCCCCCAGTTAACTCGTTGCAGTTTCAGTGGGTGGTGGCTTCCATTGTAACTCTGAACCTCTATTACTCTTTGGGGCAACTCCAAATATTTCACAACTGTTAAGTCAATAGTATGTATATCTTTTCAGCTAGCTTGTTATTTCTGGATGTTACAATACATTTATGTTGCATCCTATCCGCGTGAATGCTATGGTGCATAGTGAAGGCAGGCATAGATGTACAACAATGCCATGCCTAACAATATCCACCCCAGTTTCTGATTTCATTTTTGTGCTCTAACTTATCCTTGGGGATAAAGGGAAATTTTGTGACTGGGAAAATGCGCTACTAAGAACTATCTGATCAAACTAATTGCCAAGAATTTAATCCTCAGCAAGATGAGAATTAGAGCAAAGAGTAACAATTTATAAATGTAGTATTCCAAACAATGTATAATAAAAAGAGAAGCGCGCTATATTTAGTTAGCTCAGAATGTTCTCATCAAGTTGTGATTCTGAACTTCTGATAGTGAACTCAACAGACAAGTAAAAAGAGTAAGCAAGTAAGTACCAGATACGAAGCGAATGAACGACAATCTACCCATCTTGGACTTTGCTTGTTAGGACAATGATCATGAAGAGGTAGAAAATCTCATTGCAGAGCATGATGAAAAACTTGAGGGACAACTTGAAGACGCCCATACCTAGGGAATAAAAACTTATTAAAATGTTAAAAGTAAGGCTTCCCAACTCTAAGTATAATCCATTTTAGTAAATCTTGACCTTGCGGGATGGTATATCTAACTTGGAAGATACTCCACAAGCTAAAACGTTCTTCTTCTCGCTATCACTTGACAATGTCAGTTAGACATTCACTTGTCTAAAGATCACATGCTAATCATGTAGCAATCCTGAATGTGCAACATGCAACACACCATGTTGTTCTCTAACTCCATGAAAAACAGGAAAGGATCTTGTACCCCGATATTATCCTCATATGATTATACTGACCAGTAGTCACTTATTTCTGCCAAACTTGCACTATTGCATGTTATGGTAGAAAAACCAGTAATAATATTCCCACATATAACACGAATACATGAAAGAGCTTTATTTTCTCATACATTTTTCTGCTTGACCAAATACAAAAAAAAACAGGAATTGTGTATCCACTCAAAGTTTACCTAGAGCACATAGAGAATGTCATTTTATTCTTAATGACACTTTAAATGATTGATGATAAATGGTACTACAAACATGTTTACAACAGAATAGAGCTTATCATGATGTCATGTGAAGTGTTTTTCTTCACTTCCTCCGTTCTCTTGTCAGTACAAGTTTCAAGACCCATCATGAAAGAGATACAAGGCAGACCTGTTTCCACTGCTTCTAGAGGTATCTCTTCTTGTGTCATACATTTTTCTTCTCCCTATTTTCTCTTATTAATTGGGTGGACCATTAGGAGAAGCGGTGAGAAATTTGATCGGAATGAATAGAAGATCAAGGAAAGCTACAACAATGAATAAATCAATTTGAGAGATTGGAAGGAGCAGAAGGAGGGATTTCACATCCTCACCAAAATTACTGTCGAATTCATGAACAACATCATGTGCTTCCTGGTAGTATAATCCTATGCTTCATGTGAGAAAGAATACCATTAACCTGAAGGAGAAGTCCAGCCCCTGAATGACCACCCAAAAAAGACCTTCAGAAATATGGATCAGACCAGGAGCACATTAGTTCCTCTATTGGACAATAATGTCATCAGCACATTCAGATCCGCACCAAGTCATTTCCATTCTTCTCAAAATATCACTATAACAAACTAATGAATTAAGCGTAAGAACTTTTTTTCCAACTAAATAGCACAAACTAATGAAAATATGAACACAATTCTGTTATTTATCCATCATTTCTCAACTTTGAAAAACAAAATCAAATCAGACAATAGTATTGCAACAATTGGAGACAACACAACATGCGAAATAAGGGTAGAGAGATGCGTGAGTAGTCTGGCCCACACCAAATGGCAGCCTTTCTCACTTTTTTGGTGTCGCTAAGCGCACACTATCATACTGATAATTACTGAAGCAGCATGTAAACGTAGATTACAAGTAAATTCCTATTTAACAGAGTATAGTGTGCACCACATTACTTCATAGCCATTGTGAAATGAGCAAGCGAAAAGAGCATTTGACTACGTCACCCCCGCTATGGACAGCTAGGTCCTGCATATTGGCCTTTCTTATTTTGTTTCTGAAACCAGAATATGCGAGTAAACTTTATAACCTCTTCCGTTCATGAAGTTCTGCTCTTAAATAAAAATCGTCTAGGGGTGTATATGTGAAAGCAAATAAGATTGCTAATACATACTATTGCAAGAAGAAAGAAGATAAGTGTGCATATATAGGACAAAAGAAGAAAATGTTTAACGTCGGGGCTATCATATTAACATACCAGCTCCATCAACTGTTATTTCTAATTGGGTAAATTTGGTACCGAACTTTTATAAACCAGCCGTTCGTACCTCAAAATTAAGCATCCCTCTATTTATCACTCTCTCGTGATTCAAATTCTGTAAAGACCATCATCTCTTCCTCTGACAAGATTTCTCAAAAGATGTGACTATAACTGAAGAAATGAGAAGATTTGTTAAGTAGTGCAGATTGTACTACCAAGCAAGCAAAAAAAGAGTTTGATGTTCAGATCGTTTCAGTACATTCAGGCAACCCCTCTTAAGCTTGCCTAAAAAACCTTTTTAAGCTTGGTACAAACAAATGCATTGATTTTGAAAGAGCAAACCTTTCTGCATCAAATATGATTTTTTTTCAGGTGCGACAGGGAACACTTGCTAGTGTCCAACACAACCTATGTCAGGTCTGCACAACACACCTATCCAGGGAACACAGAAGTAACCTGTAAAATGAATGCACGACCATACTGGGAACAGCTCCACGCGTGTTGTTGCCGTGGCCGCACACAACTCCATTGACTCGACGCCCTCAACCCACGGGGATCCCTGCAAGTAGAACCATAAGACGAGTACTGTTCTTTGAAATATGTGCATCCGATGGAAATTAGTAGGGTCAAACAACTGCTTGTAAAATCCCTAGGACCCGAAAACAAAAACCACATCGCCCGGCCAGCGGCGGTGTATCCCTCGTCGTTGAGCGCTAACCGACAATCAGGTATGCAGGAGGGGAGGCGGCGAGTCCAGTGCCCCGGCGTCTTCCCACGTCGCGAAAGATCAATTGGCTTGATCTAGGCTGCATCCGCTCTGCTCTCACCGGCAACAACGAGTTATATTAAGGCCGTTTCGCTCGAGAGAAGGAAAAAATGATACTGACCATGCTGGTAGCCGTTCCACCTGGAGGAGGGCGAGGCGCGATGACGATGGTAGCAGGAAGGAGGGATGGCGGTGGCGCGTGGGGGCAGGGAGTGAGAGCGCAGCGTTGGGGAGGCGTCGAGGGCTCGAGGCAGGTCGGGGAGGAGCAGTTGATGTCCGAGTGGATCGTGGGATTGGCTTCAATGTTGTCGATGGTGGAGGGGAGTGGAGGCGGCTCGGCTGGGCGCGGCGGCCCGTGTGGACGGGGCGGACAGGGTGGCGCGCCAGCGGCCCGGGGCGGCTCGGCTGGGCGCGGCGTCCCATGGACGGGGCGGGGAGGGGGCGGACCCGGCGGCGCATGGACGTGGCGGCCCGAGCGCCTAGAGCGTGGGCGCGGCGGTCTGACGGCCGTGCAGACGGTGGCTGGTGGGGGAGAATGTGGGGGACGAGGTGGGGCGATGGCAAAAACTGCCCGAGGGCGTGGTCGCGGGAGGGTTCAGAATTGTTTTCTTATTTTACGGAACGTGTTTCTGTGGATGGTAACCCAATGGCATGGTGGTTAATTAAATCATAAAATGTGTTTGGTGTTTTGGAAGGATGTAGACCATTAGATCGCAGGTTTGGATGGATAAGATGATTTGGTTCTCCGTCCTCTCGTGCTTTTATAGTGGTAGTAGATAGGAAAGGGGGGCAAAACCTACTTGGAGTAGGATTGCCCCCCTTGGGCTCGCCTCCTCCTCTTGGCCAGCCCCCTCCTCCCCCCCCTTTATATACAGAGGAGGGGGCACCCCATAGACACAACAATTGATCTCTTGATCTCTTAGCCGTGTGCGGTGCTCCCCTCCACCATAATCCACCTCGATCATATCGTAGCAGTGCTTGGGCGAAGCCCTGCGTCGGTAGAACATCATCATCGTCACCACGCCGTCGTGCTGACGGAACTCTCCCGTGAAGCTCTGCTGGATCGGAGTTTGCGGGACGTCATCGAGCTAAACGTGTGCTGAACTCGGAGGTGCCGTGCATTCGGTACTTGGATCGGTTGGATCGTGAAGACGTACGACTACATCAACCGTGTTGTGCTAACGCTTCGGCTTTCGGTCTACGAGGCTATGTAGACAACACTCTCCCCTCTTGTTGCTATGCATCACCATGATCTTGCGTGTGCATAGGATTTTTTTTTTGAAATTACTACGTTCCCCAACAGACTCCTCCGAGGATGAGTAGGGCATGGGAGGCGGTAGGGCATGGTGTGCCAACTGGTCGGTCTGTATCCCGTGTTCTACTCTTCCTCGCCGGAGACCGCACCTTCACTTCACGGGTCTTGAACCCCGCCCTCGTACATAGAGATCGCAGATGGAGGATGTTGGTCGCCGCCATAGAATAGGTTTAGGGTCGGGTTTCTTTTATTTTTCTGTCCTATAAAAGTTCGAAATGTAATGAAAATCTGCCATGTTTGCATTAATCTCGGACAGTGTATATGAACTTTCACAATAATATACATATTGTAGGAGTACTAGCAAGATGCCCGTGCGTTGCACGGAAGATCAAGATCTTGTGGGAGGAAAGGATGAACGAGGGAAAGCCTTATCTGCAAATGTGGAGAGGAGTGCGGGTAAATTGTCATAGTTTCCTTCCTATCCGTTAGATATAGATCGGACGGCCTATATTACAGGATGACAGGCATACCATCATCACCAACTCTGCTTTTTATTGAACCGAGACAAATCTAACATGCGAAGTAAAATAAACACATAGGTTCTATACATACCAAGGAAAAAAATAGCGAGCTATAGCGGCGCTAATAGCGCGCTATAGCGTTTCTGGAAACTAAACGCTACGCTATGCAGATTTCACTCGCTACGGCGTTATTCGCACTAAATATGACAATTGCGCGCTATAGCGCGTATTGATGCTATTTTTTGACGGTGTTTTTTTCAGACGAATTTTTCATCAACCCACTATACTTTTGGGCTTTCTGGCCTAGTAACCAAGCATATCTTCTCCTCCAGCCGAGCAAACCCTAACCAACCTACCAAGCGAGTCCTTCCCAAATTGAATGAGGTGACGGTGGCAGCGGCGGCCACGGGTGCTTTGCCCGTCTCCTCCAGCCACGGCCGTCTGCCTCTTGCCGCCTCCTCGGGTCGCCGCATCGCCTCCTCGGGTCGCCGTCGCCTCCTCGGGTCTTCGTCGCCTCCTCTAATCCTCTTGCTCGGGTCGCTGTCACCTCCACTTGCTCCAACTCGATGTCAGCTTCAGCGGCGGCGAACCAGCAACCAGGTAAGAGTTGCTTCAATTCATAAATCTTAAATTCTTAATTAGTCAATCTTGATTCTTGATGAACACCGATCCAAAAATAGTCAATCCTAAATTCGTAATTAGTCAATCTTAAATTTTCCGTGACTTGTGTAGTTGTGTCTACTATCTAGTACTCTACTTTCTAATTAAATCATCTCCATGTTAACTTTGTTAGTAGTAAGCTAGTAAGTACTTGCTGATTGCTCTCAGTCTCAGTGCTTGTAGTTAGTACAACCAAAGTTAGTACTTTCCAAATTTGGTACTAGTAAATGTAAATAAATACTTTGTTGCAATCATATGTTCCTTATTTGCAAGCCGGTTAAAATTTCTGAAATTCTTTGTTGTATTCATGAATGTAGGCGGTGGTGTGTCAAGCACATCATCAACAGCTACACAGGGAGAAGGAGCATAGGTTGTTCCTAGATCAAAAGATCCAGCATGGAAATGTTGCACATGTCCCGACATCAGCAAGAAGAACTGTCTAAGATGCATATTTTGCGGTCATTTGTCCAGCAATGGCACTAGTCAAATCAAATTGCACCTTGCATCCATTCCTAAGTCTGGTGTGGATCACTGTGAGAAAGTTCCAGCTGATGTCAAAGAGGAGATGTACTTGAAAAATAAGGGTGACCAAAAGGCAGCCAAGCTCATGGAGCAGAAGAGACGCAGAAATGGAGTTGACTTGAGCCACTCGGAGGGGGAAGAACAAGCTAGAAGTGATGAAGATGGCCTAAACCATTCTGCACTTGTGCTTCAGCCATCGAGACCGACAAGAAATAAATCTAAATCTTCAAGTGGCCCTATGGACAAATACTATGAATTAACTCCCGAAGAGCTTGTTGCTGCAAGGAAGAGGAAACGTGGTGCTGACATGATCCAGGGGAAGCTGACAACTGAGAAGAGAGAACAAAAAAGGGCTCGTGCTTGCGAGTACATCTGCCAGTGGTTCTATGAAGCTTGCATTCCATTTAACGCAGTCACACTTCCCAGCTTTGACCTCATGCTTCAGTCAATTGGACAGTATGGTGAGGACTTGGACGGTCCTACTCCTTATGAAATGGGTGGCTCAATATTGATGAAGAGGAAGAAAAGAGTTCAGGAGTCCTTCAATGCACACAGGAAGACTTGGGAGCTTACTGGATGTACAATCATAACAGATGCATGGACTGACATAAGAGGAAGAGGGGTAATGAATCTTGTAGTTCATAGTGCTCATGGGGTGGTGTTTCTTAATTCTGTGGACTGTTCAGCCGTGAAGAAAGATGGGAAGTACATCTTTGAGCTTGTTGATAGATGCATAGAAGAGGTTGGTGAGAAGCATGTAGTTCAAGTTGTGACTGATAATGCAAGTGTTAATCAAGCGGCATCAACCTTGTTGAAAGCAAAGCGCCCCAGCATATTTTGGAATGGTTGTGCTGCCCATTCTATTGATCTGATGTTAGAGGATATTGGCAAGCTTAAAACAGTGGACTCTACTATTACACAAGCTAGAGCTGTCACTGTTTTCCTTTATGCACACACTAGAGTTTTGTCTCTAATGAGGGAATTCCTTGGGAAAGATCTGGTGAGGTCTGGCATTACAAGATTTGCTGCAGCTTACTTGAACTTGAAAAGCATGCTGGACAACAAGAAAGAACTGCAGAAGCTATTCAGATCGGATCAGATGGATGAAATGGGTTACTTAAAAAAGGTGAAAGGACGTGATTCAAACCGAAGTGTGCGCTCTGGAAATTTTTGGACAGGAGTAGAACGTGCTATCAACTTCTTTGAGCCTTTGGCTAATTTGCTGCAGCAAATGGACAGCAATGTACCAGCTATGGGTTTCATGGATGCAAAGAAGGAGATTGCAGCTAGATTTGACAATGAGGAGGCTAGTATCCAGGAAGTGCTACACATTATTGATAAGAGATGGGACAACAAATTGAAGGGGCCCCTACATAGGGCTGGATACTTCTTAAACCCATACTACTACTATGAAAACAAGCTGGAGATTGAGTTGGATGGAACATTTAAAGATGGCCTTGTTGCTTGCATGGATAAGTGGTTAGATATGGTAAGAAGGAAGATATAATGACAGCTGAGTGCCAGGCATATCAAAATGAAGAGGGGTCGTTTGGAAGGGACAATGCTAAAAGGCAGCGGAGAAACAAGAATTTTGATCAAGGTAAAGAACTAAATATTTACATTGTTGAAATAAGATGTGTAGGATGCAATGTGAATTAGATGTTGCAGCTTTGTTAACTGTTATTTGTTACTTGTTGATGCAGCTAAATGGTGGTCCAATCATGGATCAAGTGGACCAAATCTCAGGGTACTGGCTATGCGGATTTTGAGCTTGACATGCAGCTCATCAGCTTGTGAGAGAAACTTCAGTGTTTTTCAGCAGGTAAGAATGTAGTACAAAGTACATACTGTCAACATATCCTTTATATGCACATATGTTTCTTTTTCTTACTGATGTTTATTTACTTGCAATGTACAATCAGGTTCAAGGCAGCAAAAGGCGCAACATGCTACTTCATGACAAAATGAGAGATCTTGTCTTCATCAAGGCCAACTCCCAACTTGAACAAAAGAGAATGAACAAAGACAGGGATCCACTTGTGGACAGAACACATGCAGATGTTGTGGAAGATGAAGATAGCGAGTGGATCACAGGAATTGTGTCGGTTCCAGTTGTGGATACTGCAGATGAACCTGAAGAAGAACCAATACCACAACCAAGAGCAGAGCTGCTGCATCAAAAAGAAATAAAGCTCGTCAGCCTAGGAAGAAGTTGCTCCCAGTTTTTCGTGATGATGAGCTGCAATCTGTGAGTTCTTCTTCTGATTCGGATGATGATGCCATGGCAGCAAGTCCATCTGATTCTGATTGAGCTTCTGCATCATTGTTGGCTGGCTCCTGAAGTCCTAAGTCCTTATTTCTGCTATTCTGGACCTTGCTTGTAGGCTGTTTAATTTATCCTTCTACTTTGTTGTCTAAAATCTGAATGTATGAACTTTGAACAGTGCTATATGCCTATATCTGGACCATGCTTTATTATCTGAACAATGTTTTAGCCTTGGTTTTAGCTGCTGAAATATGTCATTTGTGTTGATATATCTGTCATTTGTATGCTATATGTTAAAATCTGAATAACGTTTTGGGAAACGCTATTTTGCAAAATAGCACGCTATTAGCACGCTATTTCATTTATAGTGTTTTTTTAAGGTTGCGCTATTTCAAATAGCGTGCTATTTTTTTCATTGATACATACACAAATTATCTTAGGCACTGCAATAGTACGTCCACTACACATTCACGCATTTCACATCTTTCTACATCTATGGGAACCTACGAAAGGGTTAACGTAAATTGCCTCTCTCTCTCCTCCCCTGATTTTCATGGTGGTGGGCCCCTCCCTCCCCCCAATCTACAATCAACAGCTCACACGTCTCACATTACGTTAATTACGTAACTGGGATTACATAGGTGTAGCATTACTCATCCTAAAAACCCAACTAAGCCAACCTCCCAGCATATCGCGCGGGCAAAGACCCGGCCGCGCCGTTTTAGTCGGGATTACTGGATTGCTAGTAGTAGTATCGATGGATCGCGCGAAGCAACAAAAATTTTTTGAGGGGGCAAAGCACCTAGTTTAAAAGGAAAAAGGCGGTACACTCACAACACTCCTGTCGCGGTCGCATTGCACCCCACACATGTTCGGTCCTGCACACGGCTCACGCAAACGGAACGCGCTTCGGCTTGCCTCTTCACTGACACGTGGGACTGCACTTGGTGAAACCGACCATGCGCCAAACTCCCCCCGCCCACCGCGCGAAAATCCTCCCACCCCACACCCACAAATTCCCCCAAATCCGATTCAACCGCCCTTCGGCCAACTAGCCAATAATATTCCCCAAACCCCCCTCCCCCCTGTCCCCCTCCACTCCATTCGCTCCGCCAAAGCCGACCTTCCCGCCACGACGATACGTCGGTGCCGCGGTTCGGCGATCCTCTCGCTCCCACAATACGCTCTCGTAGACTGTCGTCCTCTAGCTGTGCCGCCACCTCTGGCTACGTTCTTGTGGAGGCGCACGGCGGTCAGCGCTGCCGCCGCTGGCGACGTTCGTGTGGAGACGCACGGCGGTCAGCTTCTCCAACGGTACACGCATTCTACACTGAGGCCCCGTTCATGTCGGTGTAGCGCTGAATGTTAGCTGATGGACGTTGTTAATCTCACTGTTTGCTGGAGTAGTTTACTGTCAATATGCTCTGCTTAAGAAGCTTCGTTGCCCTGTTCTGCACTCAATCTACTTAGCTGAGATGGCATGCCAAGGCCGATTAGTTGCTAAAATATCCTGCCATATATTTATTGTGACATAGATTGCCATGGTCTAGTAGCCAATCTGTTAGGTGAAATAGCTCTACACCGTTTTATACTCGATCTTTGTTGCTGCGATGGCTTTCAATAGTTTGATGGTTGTGTGCTTGGTCTCATTGACTACTAAAACAGCCTGCCATAATTTGGCACTCAAATATGTTTGCTGAATTAGATTTACAAATATTCCGTTACTTACATCTGCTCGTCCAAATATCTTGCCATAGCTTTAGACATCGACCTAGGTATTTTTTTTCTGGACTTCATAAAAAAGCATATATGTTTTTCCTATAATATCTAGTGGAAGAACTAATTTGTATGTCTAACAGATGGACATGACTTGGATAACTTCTGCTCGAAGATTCTCCGCTGCATATGTCGAGGGGGTTGAAAACTTCATGAACTTTATCAGAGCTGAGTACGGTGGTCCGAAATCAGATGTGCTCTGCCCGTGTAGCAGTTGTATGAATTCAGTTACAAGACCCCAGTCAGCCGTGCAAAATCACCTACACTTGTATGGGATGTCGGATATACTAGGTGGGTTCATCATGGTGAAGCTGTGAACGTCAATGTTATTGACTACGTGGAAGCAGCAGATCACCATCTTGATCTGCCTGATGCTCAGGTGGAAGAGGAGGAGGAGGAGGTGGTGGTGGAGCCAGTGAGTTTGACCAACATTGAAACAATGTGTAGCGACTAGACCTCAAACAGTCTGATCTCTGTGCTCTGGTGTCATCCCTGGATCAGTAATGCTGACACCACACAGTACTCGGAGGATTTATAGTAGAGTAGCAATCACACACTTATTACATCGAGTGTCTCAAAAGAGAACTTATTACAATAAATATGGCTTAAGGCCATCTAGTGACGATAACAGCGGAAGGCTTGGAAGATAAGTGAGTCCATCAACTCCAACGGCATCACTGAGTATAGAACCACGACCTAAAAACTCCTTAATCATCGTCTGAAAAGTCTGCAACATTAACGTTGCAGCCCGAAAACGGGTCAGCACATGGAATATGCTGGCAAGGTAACACATAGAGAGTAATGGAACGCAACAGCTATACTATATGCATATTTGGCTGGTGGAAAGCTCTATGGTTATAGTTTTTGCGTAAAGCCAATTTTTCCCTACTTCAAAGGAATAAATTTAATTACTATCATGGTGGTTGTTAAACATTGAGAATGGTTGACAGCATTCTCAATCCCAATTAAAATAACTTCTTTAAACCCAACAAATTAACTTTAGAGTAACATGTTGAGATTCACATGATAATCCAGGTACTAGATACTCAAGATGTCCATAACCGGGGACACGACTAATCATGATTAGTTTATACACTCTGCAGAGGTTTGCGCACTTTTCCCCACAAGACTCGATCGCCTCCGTTGGATTTCTCGCACTACATGGTGTTTGAGAAACGGATGACCGAGACACAGTCTTTCAGAAGCACTAGCACCTTACGATGGATAGACCGGTACACCTACTTTCCCCTACATCTGCTAGTCTACACTGTAAGAGTTCGCACGACTTACTCAACTATGCCAGAGCCCATAATGGCTTTTGGCTGCACACGGAAGTTTCTAGTATGAATAATCTCATGATCCCTTTAAGCTTGGGTGGCGGTCCAAAATAAAAACAGGCAAGTCCTGGAAACCCCAGGTGCCTCAATCCACCCAGATGTGTGTTTAGGTTGCCACCTTAGATAAACCCTTAATTAACAAACTCACATCTGTCATGGATATCACTCACCTAATCCACGTCTACTAGCATAGCATGGCATAATAAGCAAACGCAGAGTAACTCCCAAAGGTTTGATAATAAACAGGTAATAGGTACTACCTCATCTACTTCCCATCCCACAGTTTAATTAGATCCTAATCATGCAATGTGTGAGGTTTGATCTAATGCAATAAAACTGGGTTTTAGAAAAAGGTATGATCAAAGTGTTACTTGCCTTGCTGATGATCCGCGAAACCTAGAGATTCAAAATAACAGGCGGCGCACTCCGGGTATTCTATCGCAGACAAACAACAAGCATACAATAAGTACTCATCTAATGCACAGGTAAAACTCAAACAGAAGATCTAACCAGAAAGTCCAACTTAAGAACCCTGGTTTGCAAAAGAATCAAATTGAACGAAGCAAAAGAATTCAAACAGCGAAAGAAAACAACTTCATTCTAGTCATTTGGATCTAGGGCAAATTTTACAGTAGCAAAAACTTGTTTAAGTTGATTATTCGGAAAGAGGGTTTCAAAACGAAACTCCAGGCGCTTGAATCGCCTGATTTTGATAAACGAGCGAAAAGTTATACTAAAACGAAAATCGGATCAGAAATCGCGATAAGAAAATAACCGCGGAAAATCCGACGAAAAAGAAAAACGACGAACGGAATTTTTTTTAAGTAAATCAGCACGGAAGTCGAGGCGGCGAACCTCGGGCGGCACGCGGCTCCGGCGGCGGCGGCGGGGCTGGGCTAGGGTTAGGGTTTCGGCCGGCTGGGCTCTCGGGCTGGGCGGCTGGCCTCTCTCGCCCCGGGGTGGCGACTTATAAAGGCCCCAGCCAGGGAGTCCTGGCCGAGTATGGCCCATAGTCCATTCCGCGTTTTTTTTAAATAAATTCCGCTCGGAAGATAAATAAAGAGAAATACTAAACAGACTCCAAAAATCCCGAAATAAATTTTCCCGGGCTTCTAAAATCAAGCCCGAAAAGGTGAACATTTATTTGGGCCCTAAATGCAATTTTGGAAAACGCGCATTTTCCCTAAATTCAAATAAAAATACCGAAAAACTCCGAAATAAATCTTATTTGATTTTTTTATTAAATCCTCAATATTTCTATATTTTGGGAAAGTCATTTTATTCCCTCTCTCATATTTTTGTAATAGAAATAATTGATGATAAAATAAATAAAATCAAATGATCCTATTTACATAATTTGAGAAAACTCAAATATGTAAATAACGAAATCCCCAACTCTCTCCGTGGGTCCTTGAGTTGCTTAGGATTTTCTAGGATCAAAACCAAAAGCAAAATAAAATATGATATGCATGATGATCTAATGTATAACATTCCAAATTGAAAATTTGGGATGTTACAAACCTACCCCCCTTAAGATGAATCTCGCCCTCGAGATTCGGGTTGGCTAGAAAATAGGTGAGGGTGGTCCTTGAGCAAATCTTCCTCTCGCTCCCAGGTGGCTTCATCCTCCGTGTGGTGGCTCCACTGAACTTTGCAAAACTTGATAACCTTGCTGCGAGTAACTCGGCTGGCAAACTCGAGAATCTTGACTGGTTTCTCCTCATAGGTCAAATTTTTATCCAACTGAATTGCTTCCAATGGCACTGTGTCTCTCAAAGGTATGTCAGCCATCTCCGCGTGACACTTCTTCAACTGAGAAACGTGGAACACATCGTGAACTCCTGTCAATCCTTCTGGCAATTCCAACTTGTAGGCCACTTCTCCCATACGCTCCAAAACTCGATATGGCCCTACAAATCGTGGCACTAACTTCCCCTTAACTCCAAAGCGCTTAATCCCTCCAAGTGGGGATACTCGAAGATAAGATTTGTCTCCGACTTCGTAAACTGTCTCCTTGTGTTTAGAATCTGCGTAGCTCTTCTGTCTGGACTGGGCTACCTTGAGCCTATCGCGAATCAACTTCCCCTTCTGTTCAGACTCTTTAATCAGATCTGGTCCAAACAACTGGCGGTCTCCAACTTCGTCCCATGACAACGGTGTCCTGCACCTCCTTCCGTACAAAGCTTCGAAAGGGGCCATCTTTAAACTGGTTTGGTAACTGTTATTGTAAGAGAACTCTGCATATGGCAAATTATCGTCCTAACTAGAACCATAATCTAGCGCACAAGCTCTCAGCATATCCTCCAAAATCTGATTGACTCTCTCAGTCTGTCCATCTGTCTGCGGATGAAAAGATGTGCTAAATTCTAGCCTAGTACCTAAAGTCTCATGCAACTGCTTCCAGAACTTTGAGGTAAACTGGGTTCCTCTATCTAATAGGATGCTCCTCGAAACTCCATGCAAACATACAATCCTGGTCATGTATATCTTCGCCAACTTAGCACTGGTGTGAGTGGTCTTTACTGGGATGAAATGAGCTACCTTCGTCAATCGATCAGCTATAACCCAAATCGAGTCATAGCCTGAACGAGTCCTTGGTAATCCCGTGATAAAATCCATGCCTAGCTTATCCCACTTCAATTCGGGTATCGGCAATGGTTGTAACAATCCTGCTGGCTTCTGATGCTCTGCCTTTACTCTCTGACATACATCACAAACTGCTACATACTCCGCAATATCCTTCTTCATTCCGGTCCACCAGAAAATGTCCTTCAAATCCAAATACATCTTGGTATTTCCTGGGTGAATCGAATACAGTGAATCATGTGCCTCTTGCAGAATCAACTTCCTGATCTCCAGGTCATTGGGTACATAAACACGGTCTTCAAACCATAGGGTGTCGTGCTCATCCTCATGATATCCCTTAGCTTTTCCTTGGCTCAGTTTCTCTTTTATAGCGGCAATCTCTTTGTCAACTTTCTGAGCTTCTCTGATTCTATCCATCAAAGTTGACTGAATTTCCAATGCTGCTACATAGCCTCTCGGAACTATTTCCAAACATAGTTCACGAAGATTTTCTGCTAACTCCTTGGGTATTACTCCCGTCATTAACGTATTGACATGGCTCTTGCGGCTTAATGCATCAGCTACTACATTAGCTTTTCCGGGATGATAATGCAATTTCATATCATAATCCTTGATGAGCTCCAACCATCTCCTTTGTCTGAGGTTCAACTCCTTCTGCGTGAAAATGTACTTCAATCTCTTGTGATCCCTGTACACCTCACAATGATTTCCGATGAGGAAATGTCTCCATGTCTTCAATGCATGCACTACGGCTGCTAACTCCAAATCATGCATGGCATAATTCAATTCGTGAGGCTTCAGTTGTCGTGAAGCATACGATACAACTCTCCCTTCCTGCATAAGCACTGCTCCAAGTCCTTGACGTGAAGCGTCGCAATACACCTCATAATCCTTGGTTTGATCTGGCAAAATCAACACTGGTGAGGTAACCAAACGGTTCTTCAATTCCTGAAAACTTGCCTCACACTCCTCAGTCCATTTGAACTTAGTATCCTTCTTCAGCAACTCCATCATAGGCTTTGCAATCTTTGAGAAATTCTCAATAAATCTCCGGTAGTATCTTGCGAGTCCAAGAAAACTCCGGATCTCTCCAACGGTAGTTGGGGCTTCCCACTTGGTCATGGTATCAACTTTAGTGGGATCAACAGCTATACCTTCTCCGGATATAACGTGTCCGAGGAATCCTACTTCCTTCAACCAAAACTCACATTTGCTGAACTTGGCATATAACTGATGTTCTCTGAGCTTTCCAAGTACCAAACGCAAATGCTGCTTATGCTCCTCTTCATTCTTCGAATAAACCAGGATATCATGAATGAACACTACGACGAACTTATCCAAAAACTCCATAAACACTTTGTTCATCATGTTCATAAAATAGGCAGGCGCGTTAGTCAGTCCAAATGACATAACGGTATACTCATACAACCCATACCTGGTGGTAAAAGTTGTCTTTAGAATATCCTGTTCTCGAATCTTCAACTGGTGGTATCCTGATCGCAAATCGATCTTGGAAAACACTTTAGCTCCTTGCAATCGATCAAACAGATCATTGATCATTTGTAGTGGGTACTTGTTCTTGATTGTTACTTCGTTCAATCCTCGATAGTCAACAACCATCCTTAACGATCCATCCTTCTTCTCCACTAGAAGTACGGGCGATCCCCAAGGCGAAGAACTTGGGCGAATATATCCCTTATCCAGTAACTCCTTAATCTGCTTCTTAATTTCCACCAAATCTTTTGCTGGCATCCTATATGGTCTCTTTGATATTGGCCCAGTGCCTGGCAAAAGCTCAATCAAAACTCTATGTCTCTATCCGGTGGCATGCCTGGCAACTCTTCGGGAAATACATCAGGAAAATCCTTTACCACTGGTACTTCCTCCTGCACAACTCCTGATAAGGAATTTACTTGGGTCCTCTTTGGCACATGTCGGGATACATACTTGATCCTTCTTCCTTCTGGCGTTGTGAGCAAAATTGTCTTACTGGTGCAATCGATGTTTCCTCCATACATCGACAGCCAATCCATACCAAGAATCACATCCAAACCTTGGAATTCCAGAATAATTAAATCCGTTGGGAAAACATGCCTTCCTATACTTAGTGGCACTTGAAAACATCCTTGACTGGCCATGTACTCTGCTCCTGGTGAGCTTACTAGCATAGGTGTTTGAAGAATCCTAGTGGGCAGGCTATACTTTTCCATAAATCCCCTTGATATGTATGAATGCGATGCACCAGTATCAAAAAGAACGAGTGCAGTAAATGAATTAACCAAAAACTTACCTATTACTGCATCAGGCTGAGCTTCAACCTCCTCCACATTAACGTGGTTCACCTGTCCCCTGTTGAAAGGGTTCGGCTTCTTCCCAGAACTTCCATTGCCGTTTTGGCCTTCAGGACATTCATTTTCATAATGTCCTGTCTTCGAACACTTATAACAAGTGACGTGGCTCAAGTCCTTCTTGGCTGGGGTTGATGGGGTGTTGCGGTTCTGTCCGTTGCTTCCTCCATTCCCATTACCATTCTTGGTGCCATTGTGATTGTGCGAGCTACCTACTCCATGGGTATGCTGAAAATGTCCTCCTGGTCTAGGGGTAAAGCATGGCTTCTGCTGAGCTCCTGAATTATACTTTCCTTGTCCATACTTCCTCTTGCGGTTCTCGATTTGCTGCTGCTTCCCTTCAATCATTAGAGCACGATCTACCAACTCCTGGTAGTTGTTGAAGGTGGCTACCATCAACTGCATACTCAACTCATCATTCAGTCCTTCCAGGAATTTCTCCTGCTTAGCTGCATCCGTAGCAACGTCATCTGGGGCATAACGTGCTAGCTTACTAAACTCCTCCACATACTGGCCAACTGTCCGTCCTCCTTGGCGCAAGTTACGAAACTCACGCTTCTTCATGGCCATTGCTCCTGCTGAAACATGGGCAGTACGAAAAGCCTGCTGAAACTGGTCCCATGTGACAGTGTCGACTGGGAAGGTGGCTGTGAAATTCTCCCACCAGGATGCTGCGGGTCCTTCTAACTGATGTGCGGCAAACTTCACCTTCTCCGCATCTGTGCATCCTGCTGTGGTCAACTCCCTAGCTATCTTGCGGAGCCAATCATCTGCTACTATCGGCTCGGTGCTGCTGGAAAACACCGGCGGATTCAGCCTAAGAAAACGGGCTAAGTGGTCAACAGGTGGTGGTGGTGGTGGTGGGTTGTTGTTGTTGTTCCCCTGATTCTGATTCTGAACTAGCAACTGCATCAAGGTGTTCTGCTGCTGGATCAACTGGGTGAGCTCCGGCGGAAAGGCAAATCCGGGGTCACGTCTCGGAGGCATCTAAGGTTTAGAAAAGATGAGATATAATAATAGAGGGGGTCTAAAGAGAAAACACTACCCATATGCACATGAGGCAAAGCAAACAATTCACTTCATTCAACAAACAAAGGCATACAATCGATCTAACTATCGCAAAGTGCTCGGACTACTAAATTTACATGGTGGACTACTACTACTGATGAGGTGGTCTACTAGGAATATTCTACGGTTGTAGACTCCATGATATCTGCTCCGGCTTTATCAACATAGTCATCATCGCTACCATCTGCTTCCGAGTCGGTGCCGTCGATGATGATGTAGTCTTCCGGGTTAATCTCCTTGGGTTCCTCGTCTTCATCTACTGGCGTCGGGCCTCCCATAAATACTGCTAGCTTCATGGTTAGGTTGGCATTCTTATCCACCAATACTTCAATTTCTTCTTCACAATCTTCACGTGTAACCTTGAGTTCTTCCTCCAGTTCCTTGATTCTAGTCTTAGCCTTCTTCAGATCTATCATGTCGGCGCACATCTGATTCTCCTGTCGTCGAATGTGATGGTTTAACTCCTGGATAAAAGCTGCAATTGATCTATCTTTCCTGGTGCTGATCATCTCCCAGTGTTCATCTCGGCGCCAAGAAATCTGGTAGATAGTATCCTTGAGATCCTTGCGGTAGACTTCTCCAATGCGTCCCATGGCAATGTGAGCTGCCATACTCTTTCCTAGACTCCAAGTTGGTACATCAAAAGAAAACTCTATGGGCTCAGTGACTGGCATGAACGTCCTTCCTGGAACTTGAACTTGAATCATCCAGCGCTCTTCTTCAGGTAAAGTGGCGTTGTAGGTTCCCGTGAAGCTTGGTACTCCTATGTTCAGGTATCTAGTGACTTCCTTCAAGTGGTGTCCAAAGGGTGTATCTTCATCTGGTTGTGTGAACTTGTTCCTTGCATCCGCCATCCTAAAGAGTAGAAAAGATGAGAAGTCAGAAGAGAAGAGAGTGAGTAGTGATCTAGGTCTTTAGCTTAGTGGTCGTGTCCTACAGTCAGCGTGTGCTCTGATACCATCTCTATAGCGACCAGACCTCAAACAGTCTGATCTCTGTGCTCCGGTGTCATCCCCGGATCAGTAATGCTGACACCACACAGTACTCGAAGGATTTATAGCAGAGTAGCAATCACACACTTATTACATCGAGTGTCTCAAAAGAGAACTTATTACAATAAATATGGCTTAAGGCCATCTAGTGACGATAACAGCGGAAGGCTTGGAAGATAAGTGAGTCCATCAACTCCAACGGCATCACTGAGTATAGAACCACGACCTAAAAACTCCTTAATCGTCGTCTGAAAAGTCTGCAACATTAACGTTGCAGCCCGAAAACGGGTCAGCACATGGAATATGCTGGCAAGGTAACACATAGAGAGTAATGGAATGCAACAGCTATACTATATGCATATTTGGCTGGTGGAAAGCTCTATGGTTATAGTTTTTGCGTAAAGCCAATTTTTCCCTACTTCAAAGGAATAAATTTAATTACTATCATGGTGGTTGTTAAACATTGAGAATGGTTGACAGCATTCTCAATCCCAATTAAAATAACTTCATTAAACCCAACAAATTAACTTTAGAGTAACATGTTGAGATTCACATGATAATCCAGGTACTAGATACTCAAGATGTCCATAACCGGGGACACGGCTAATCATGATTAGTTTATACACTCTGCAGAGGTTTGCGCACTTTTCCCCACAAGACTCGATCGCCTCCGTTGGATTTCTCGCACTACATGGTGTTTGAGAAACGGATGACCGAGACACAGTCTTTCAGAAGCACTAGCACCTTACGATGGATAGACCGGTACACCTACTTTCCCCTACATCTGCTAGTCTACCCTGTAAGAGTTTGCACGACTTACTCAACTATGCCAAAGCCCATTCTAGTATGAATAATCTCATGATCCCTTTGAGCTTGGGTGGCGGTCCAAAATAAAAACAGGCAAGTCCTGGAAACCCCAGGTGCCTCAATCCACCCAGATGTGTGTTTAGGTTGCCACCTTAGATAAACCCTTAATTAACAAACTCACATCTGTCATGGATATCACTCACCCAGTCCACGTCTACTAGCATAGCATGGCATAATAAGCAAACGCAGAGTAACTCCCAAAGGTTTGATAATAAACAGGTAATAGGTACTACCTCATCTACTTCCCATCCCATAGTTTAATTAGATCCTAATCATGCAATGTGTGAGGTTTGATCTAATGCAATAAAACTGGGTTGTAGAAAAAGGTATGATCAAAGTGTTACTTGCCTTGCTGAAGATCCGCGAAACCTAGAGATTCGAAATAACAGGCGGCGCACTCCGGGTATTCTATTGCATACAAACAACAAGAATACAATAAGTACTCATCTAATGCACAGGTAAAACTCAAATAGAAGAGCTAACCAGAAAGTTCAACTTAAGAACCCTGGTTTGCAAAAGAATCAAATCGAATGAAGCAAAAGAATTCAAACGGCGAAAGAAAACAACTTCGTGCTAGTAATCTGGATCTAGGGCAAATTTTACAGTAGCAAAAACTTGTTTAAGTTGATTATTCAGAAAGAGGGTTTCGAAACGAAACTCCAGGCGCTTGAATCGCCTGATTCCGATAAACGAGCGAAAAGTTATACTAAAACGAAAATCGGATCAGAAATCACGATCAGAAAATAACTGCGGAAAATCCGACGAAAAAGAAAAACGACGAACGGAATTTTTTTTTAAATAAAACAGCACGGAAGTCGAGGCGGCGAACCTCGGGCGGCGCGCGGCTCTGGCGATGGCGGCGGCGGCGGCGACGGGGCTGGGCTAGGGTTAGGGTTTCGGCCGACTGGGCTCTCGGGCTGGGCGGCTGGCCTCTCTCGCCCCGAGGTGGCGACTTATAAAGGCCCCGGCCAGGGAGTCCTGGCCGAGTACGGCCCATAGTTAGTTCTGCGTTTTTTTAAATAAATTCCGCTCGGAACAAAAATAAAAAGAAATACTAAACGGACTCCAAAAATCCCGAAATAAATTTTCCCGGGCTTCTAAAATCAAGCCCGAAAAAGTGAACATTTATTTGGGCCCTAAATGCAATTTTGGAAAACACGCATTTTTTCTAAATTCAAATAAAAATATCGAAAAACTCCGAAATTAATCTTATTTGATTTTTTTATTAAATCCTCAATATTTCTATATTTTGGGAAAGTCATTTTATTCCCTCCCTCATATTTTTGCAATAGAAATAATTGATGATAAAATAAATAAAATCAAATGATCCTGTTTACATAATTTGAGAAAACTCAAATATGTAAATAACGAAATCCCCAAATCTCTCCGTGGGTCCTTGAGTTGCTTAGGATTTTCTAGGATCAAAACCAAAAGCAAAATAAAATATGATATGCATGATGATCTAATGTATACCATTCCAAATTGAAAATTTGGGATGTTACACAATGCTACGAAATGCTCGTGCATTCCGTGAACTTTCACCTGCAGAAGAAAAATGGTGGGCCCGCATGTTGGAACAATGCAACGTTGTTGTCACCCCAGGAAATTAGCTGTCAGTATTCTCAGCTCTGGTCACCTTTCTTCAGGTGAAGACATCTGAGCGGATGACCAACAAATCATTCGATGTGATTTTGGCTGCTTTCCGCAAATCTTTCCCAGATGCGTTTGAGCTGCCACACACCTACAGTAAAATGAAGAATTTCCTTCGTGCAGTTGGAATTGGATATGATATGATCCATGTTTGTAAGAATAATTGTGTTCTGTTCCGGAAGGATTATGCCAACTTAAGTGAATGCCCAAAATGCAAATCATCAAGATGGAAAGATGGAGATGCTGTGAAGAGGATTCCTCATCATGTTCTGAGACATTTTCCAATTACACCAAGATTGCAGAGGTTGTTTCATGATGCTGAAACAAGAGAGGATGTACTGTGGCATTCTAGGAACCAGGAGTACAGAGATCAGAATGTAATGAGCCATCAGTCTCATGGTAGTCAATGGAAAAGCTTCAATGATAAACACAGAGAGTTTGCTGCTGATTGGAGAAACATTAGACTTGGCTTAGCTTCAGATGGATTTAACCCATTTGGCTACCAGAGCACCACATATAGCATATGGCCAGTGCTTGTTATCCCTTACAACATGCCTCCAAATGTCTGCACCAAAGAATCAAACTACATGATGGCCTTGCTCATCCCAGGTCCAAAAAGTCCTGGAAAGGATTTTGATTTGTTCATGGAGCCTCTTGTGGAGGAACTTCAACAGCTATGGAAGGGTGTTCTCACTCGAGACCTATATAGCAGCCCACCAGCTGATTTATTTCTGCGTGCTGTTATAATTTGGTGCATCCATGATTATCCGGCTTTGGGCACTATGTCAGGGCGAACGACACATGGTTACAATGCATGTGTTCGCTGTGACAGGAATCCGCTGTCATACGCAATACTTAGCAAGATCTGTTACATTGGACACCACCGTTTCCTTGCCAAGGACAAGCCGCATCCTAGAAAATACCGAAGACATGTGTTCAATGCAAAGCATGAAAACCGTGATGCACCAAAGAGGCTCACCCCCGATGAGTTGCAAGTGGAATTAGAGAAGGTCAGGCATATTACACCAGGAAACCATCCTCGTAATGGTAGCGGGAAAAGGAAGTGTGGCAGGTAGAAGAGAGATTTTTGTTTACCCATAGGTCCACTTTGTGGGACTTGGAGTGTTGGAAAGATTTGGATTTGCGGCATAATCTTGATGTGATGCACATCAAGAAAAATATATGTGACAGCATTATTGGCACACTTCTTAATATTGAAGGCAAGACGAAAGATACCTTAAAATCTAGGATTGATTTGACACACCTGGGTATCAGAAAGGATTTGTAGGTGCAAGATGAAGGTAAACCACGGGATATGGCACCAGCTGTGTACGTCTTGGACAAGGTAAAAAGAAAAGAATTATGTGAGGTGTTGTCACGTGTGAGATTCCCACATGGATTTGCTTCCAACCCTGAAAGGAGAGTCACTGTAGATGGAAACAAGGTACAAGGGTTGAAAACTCATGACTGACACGTTCTACTTTCAAAGGGTTTTACCTGTTATCCTTACAGGATTGGGCCGCCCTGACTTATACAGAGCAGTTGCAGAGTTGGGACAATTCTTTAGGGAACTCTGCAGTAGGAATATCATGATAGATGCTTTGGAGCGTCTTAGAGACAAGATACCAACTATCCTATGCGACTTTGAGAAGATATATCCTCCAGCCTTCTTTGATGTAATGGTGCATTTGGTTGTTCATCTACCTAATGAGGCACTACTTAGAGGTCCAGTACAGTATGGCTGGATGTACCCTATTGAAAGGCGGCTAGGCACTTTCAAGGGCTATGTTAGGAACAGAGCTAGACCCGAGGGTTCCATTGCACAGGCCTACATTGCTACAGAAGCGTTGACATTCTGCTCAAAATACATTGAAACAGCTGATCAGCTTAGCAAAGAGGTGGGTGAAGACAATCTCGGGCTCAATGTTTTCGATTATTCTGTTCGAGTTACAGGGAAGAGTCGACAAGAGGACAAACCTAAAGATTTAGACAAAATGGTTTGGTATGTGTTGAATAACTATCCTGAGATACTACCTTATATCAAGTAAGTGCAGTACTGCAGCTTATACATCGTAATCTACTAAACTTGCAGCACATTCTTATATATTTAGATGTTTGACGCGATCACTATGTTGTGCAGCATCTACAAAGAGGAGTTACTGCCGCAAAATCCAAGAAACATTGACAAACTGGTTATGGCAGGATTTGCGAAATGGTTCAAGAACCATGTAAGCTTTTGAAGTGCACTGTTAGTTTTTTTAATATATTGAGTACATAAGATGATCAGCTTGTCTATTTTCTAACCATAGGTTAAGAAGATGCGGGAGGATGGGCAGGCAGTTGATGATGCCCTTTACTCACTAGCAATGGGTCCTGATACTCGGGTAAGGCATTATGAATCTTGCATTGTTGGAGATGTGCGCTACAACACCCTCGCACGAGATGAAGGCAGGAAGACACAAAACAGTGCCATCATGAGCACGGATACGTATGACAAAGAGACAACTTAAATGTATGCTAACATAACAGACATTGTTCAGTTGCAGTATATCTCCAGTTTCGAGGATCATTGGTGTGTGGTTCTGTTGTGCTATCATTGGTATAACCTGTTTTCCAGGATCGCAAAACCCAGAGCTGATGATTGTTTCCAATCAATCAATGTCAAGGTAGCGTACCAGACCAACGAGCCTTTTATTTTGGCAAATCAAGCAACACAGATATTTTTCTTGGAAGACACATTCGCACGTAGCGATGACTGGAGAGTATTGCAAAGGTTTGAGCAGAGGAATTCGTTTAATGAAGTTGCACAACAAGATGATGCTTACACTGCTCCTGATGTACAAGATAACACATATGTTCCTAATATCTTTGAGAACCATCACGTCAATGACGCCGGCGAAAAGATTGTATGTTGTGCTGTGGACATACAAGAGTTGATCAAGAAGAAGCCAACGTTCGAGGACGTTGAGGATGAAGAAGAAGATGACACCGTGGGGAATTATGATTCAGACTGATACACATGGCGAAGATGTTGACGCTGCTGTTGCGGATGATGATTACATTGCTTTTGTCGTATTTGCCTGTCAGAAGACATTTTTTTTCTACTATGTGAAATTGTGTTTGCAATGACAACTGAAACCTGATGAACATCTTGTTTAGTATTTTGCTATGAGAACATCACTTGTTATGTATGCTGATTTGTGTTTGGTGATTGTATGACAACTAAAACATGATGACATTGTTGTTTAGTTGTACTCATATTTGGCTGTGAAACTTGAATTTGATGACATAGTTTGCTGTTGGACTGCAATTTGCTCGACGTCTTCGAATGAGAACAAAGCTGACCCGACAGGGCCTCTGCTATTTATTTATTTATATGAGAAAAAGGGGATACCCCCTGATTTCCGTTAATAGAAATCATTAGATGTTCACAACACTATGCCCAGCCTGCTACATAGGTTTCATTCATTACTAGTTTCAGCAAAGTGTTAATGTCGTAGCAACTGAATACGTCACGAGTGCTACATACACTGCAAATAAAGAGACAATCATCCCACAGAGCACATCGATTTTGCCCATTATCTTCACAAGCTCTTTCATCTCCTCATTGCTATCAAGGTCGTTCAGCAGCTGCTACTTGGCCATGATCAGAGGAACTGCATCTTTAACCTTCTGCTTTGCATCTTCCTCTTCTGTCGTTCCTTTAGTTACTTGTCCAACACCCCAACCTACTGGTATTGGGATTCCTCGGCTAACCAAATAATCAGCGTAGTTGCATTCCCCCACATTAGCAACTTCCCAGAAATACAAATCACACGAATCTTCCCTTTTCTGCACGAATCAAATTGGAAGATTATCAACCAAACTATTAAAAAAATCAGCAACTAAAAGCAGCAGAACAACACTTAAACATATTACTACCCCATGATTCGGGCATTTGTAGAAGACTCGGCCAGGGTTGCGGATTGTGGTTGAGACGCGACAGATGACTCTGTGTGATTTGCAGCAGTGGCACCACACCAATGGCAGCGGGTTGCGACGAGCAATCGGCTGTGGTGCGCGTGCCGGTGGGGATGTGATGAGACCCACAGGCGATGGTACGGGTGACGACTCGGTGCATATCTGGTTGTTGCCTGCTGAAGAGCAGGTGGACGAGCAGCCAGCGGATATGGTTGCTGCGGCCAGAGCTTCTGATGCTAGGCAGAGTAAGTAGAGAAGAGGAGAAGCGAACGTTGGATATGTCAGTTTCATTACTTGAAGAGTAGCATAGCACCATATATAGTCATAGTCTAGGTTTGGATTCGAACCAGCTACAGGAGCACGTCTTTCTTTTTTCTAAAACTCGGTAACGTCTCTTTACTGGTACACTAGCTTGTTCTATACGCCTTCCCAAGTATTTGATTTTCTTTCTATATATAAAAAAGTATGCTACTTGGTGTCCGCTTAGTCAACAAACGATTGTGCCAACCTTGACCATTGGATTGACATTCAACGTCTGTCGCGTTTCTTCAGTCTCTTCTTCCTCAAGCCGCCAAAGCCAAACTAGTGCCGGCGGGACCGCCTTCTCCCGCCTCCCACGGCTGGTTGTGATCTTCCCCGGCTCCTGTTTGTTCCCGTCCGAGGCCTCACCATCGTCCTCCGCCTTGGTTCGCTCGCCGCGGCGCCGCCCTCCGGTGTTGTCAACATGGTCAACAACCGAGAGGAATCAGGAGATGACTGTACATGGTGAGGATGACAGTAGGGACCCAGCAGCGTGCGCAGTAATTTTGTTTTTTCGGGATGGAGAAGGGTATCAACTAGGTTGTGCGAGACCCGTGGCCCGTCTAGCCCAGGCTTTTATTTCATATGTTTAGCACATGACCAGCCCAGTTTGTTTTTTTTTTCTGAAAATGGCTAGCCAGCTATTTTGTTTTTTGCAGAATAACCAACGTAGGCCTACTTGCTTTTCTACGCCCTGTTGGGCCGGAAATCTTTCAAGACGAGGAGGGATGCATTTTGCCCAGAAAATGGGCTATAAGTAATAAGAAATGGGCTATAAGTAATAATAAATGGGCTGTAAAATGAAAAAATACAGCAAACAGGCAATTAGTTCCAAAATATTGTTTTATTTCGGATTTTGATATTTTAAATTTCATTGTTTTTGTGCGGGTAAAATTTCATTGAATTTAAATTAAGGTATATTTAGATTTAAAATTAATTTGAATCTGGCTAGAAATTTCGGGCTGTATGCTGTTTGGGACAGATTTGGAGGCTGACTTGTGGGTCTACTAGGTTGACGTGTACTTTGGCTTTGTTAACTTAGTCCACAAACGATTCTAGCAGCAGTGACCGTTGGATGTTAATCCAACGACCGTGCTGCTTCTTCAATATCTGATCTTCTTGCTCCAGCCGCCCAAACCAGCTCTGGTGGGACTGCCTGCTCCCGCCTCCCGTGGCTGGCTGTGCTGCCACACAGGTCGCACCGCCCCACCCTACTTCATTGCTGGCCAGGCCATTCCTCTACTCACCCACACCTCCTGTTATTTTTCGGTGACGGCAGCCAGACCAGTAAACCCTCGTACTCCCCACCGCGTGGGCAACCATTGCCGAGTCTTCCCCGGCTCCGTGTCGTTCCCTACCTAGGCCTCGCCGTCGTCCACCGCCATGGTGCTCTCGGCACGGCCTGGTCCACGTGGTCAACGAACGACATCCATCAGCCATGGACTGTACGCGCAAAATAATGATTCCTCCACCTGACAGCTGGGACCCATCGGAAGGGCCTCTGTATTTTGTGAAAAAAACGTTCCCCCCACTGACATGTCGGACCCACCAGCTATATCTTCGCACGCAAGGAAGTGCCTCCTTATTACGCCCAAAAAAATGAATACCCCCTGCTAGCTGGGACCCACCATTGTGGGAGGCTGACTTGTGGGCCTACTAAGTTGACGGGGATGGAGGGCTTTGTCAACTTAGTCAATATGAACGATTCTAGCTCCAGTGACCGTACGATGTCCATCCAACAGCCGTAGTGCTTCTTCAACCTCTGGTCTTCTTGCTCTAGCCGCCCAAAGCAGCGCCGGTCATGTCGCATGCTCCTGCCTCCCGTGGCCGGCTGTGCTGCCGCGGAGGCCTCATCGCCCCTACTATTCCCACCGCTGGCCAGGCCCTGCGGCGACGGCAACCTCACGCCGCAGCCGAACCAGTGAACCCTCGTACTCCTCTCCGCGCGGGCTTCCACTGCCGCATCTTCCCCTGCTCCGCGTCGTCCCCTTCCTAGGCCTCGCCGTCGTCCACCGCCGTGGTGCTCTCCGCGTGGCATGGTCAACGTGGTCAAGGAACCACTTCCATCGGAAGAGTACTGTACGTGGAGAGGCTGACAGCTGGGTCCATGGCCACAGCCCAGTTTTTTTGTGATTTGCCAAGTAAGTCGCTTTGTCAGGTCTGTTGGGCTACAAATCTTTTAAGACGAGGAGAGCTTTCATTCGGCTGGCCGAGAAAATGGCCCATCAGTAATGAGAAATGGGATGTACATTTTTAAAACACATCAAACCGGCAATTAGTTCAAATATCTTTTTTTTCATTTCGAGATTTTAAATTACATTAATTTTTATGCGTGGAGAATTTGTTGGATTTTATATTGATATACATTTATTTTTAAAATCAATTTGAATGTGAGTCGAAATTTCGGGATTAAAAACAGTTCGGACCGCACCGAAATATGCAAAATTTCGTATAATTTTTTAACCGTGGCCACAATATGGGCTGTAATGCTAACAAAAATAATATGGGCTCCAAAAAACCTTAAGAATTAGCAAATGGGCTGTAAATTATTAGAAATAATGGCAGATGGGCTGTATGTTGTTTTCCACAGATTTGAGGCTTTCCTAAAAAAGGTTGACGCACAAGCAGTGACTGTTGGATGTCCATCGAACGGCCGTCGTGCTTCTTCAATCTCTGCTCTTCCTGCTCCAGCCGCTCATACAAGCACCGGTGGGACTGCCTGCTCCCTCCTCCCCGCGGCCGGCTATGCTGCCGCGCAGGCCTCACCGCCCCACCGTACTCCTATCGCTGGCCTAGCCATCCCTCTACTCACCCACACCTGCTGTTATTCTCCGGCGACGGCAGATGAACTAGTAAGCCCTCGTACAGTTGTACTCCCCTCCACGTGGGAAACAACTACTGAGTCTTCCCTGCCTCCGTGTCGTTCCCTTCCTAGGCCTCGCTGTTGTCCACCGCCCTGGTGCTCTCGGCGCGGCCTGGTCAACATGGTCAACGACCGACATGCATATGAAGTGGACTGTACGTGGAGAGGCCGACAGCTGGGTCCGCGGCCGGACACAAGGAAATGCCTCCTTATTACGCGCAAAATAATGATTCCTCCACCTGACATCAGGGACCCACCGAAAGGGCCCACTGAAAGGGCTTTGTCAACTTAGTCAATATGCACGATTCTAGCTCCAGTAACCGTACGATGTCCATCCAACGACCGTAGTGCTTCTTCAACCTCTAGTCTTCTTGCTCCAGCCACCCAAACCAGCGCTGGTCGTGCCTCGTGCTCCTGCCTCCCGTGGCCGGCTGCGATGCGGCGGAGGCCTCACCGCCCCCTACTACTCCCACCGCTGGCCAGGCCATCCCTCTACTCACCCACACCCCTTGATATAGCTGCGGCGACGGCAACCTCTACGTGTGGGCATCCACTGCCGCCTCTTCCCCGGCTCCGCGTCGTCCCCTTCCTAGTCCTGGTCGTCGTCCACCGCCCTGGTGCTCTCGGCACGGCCTGGTCAACATGGTCAACGACCGACATGCATCTGAAGTGGACTGTATGTGGAGAGGCCGACAGTTGGGTCCACGGCCGCACGCAAGGAAATGCCTCCTTATTATGTGCAAAATAATGATTCCTCCACCTAACATCAGGGACCCACCGAAAGGGCCTCTGTATTTCGCGAAAAAAACGTTACCGCCGCTGACAGCTTGGACCCACCAGCTATATCTTCGCATGCAAGGAAGTGCCTCCTTATTACGCACAAAAAATGAATACTCCCCCTATTAGCTGGGACCCAGTATAGTGGTAGGCTGACTTGTGGGCCTACTAAGTTGACGGGGACGGAGGGCTTTGTCAATTTAGTCAATATGCACGACTCTAGCTCCAGTGACCGTACGATGTCCATCCAACGGCCGTAGTGCTTCTTCAACCTCTGGTCTTCTTGCTCCAGCCGCCCAAACCAGCGCCGGTCGTGCCTCATGCTCCTGTCTCCCATGGCCGGCTGCGATGCGGCGGAGGCCTCACCTCCCCCTACTACTCCCACCGCCGGCCAGGCCATCCCTCTACTCACCCACACCCCATGTTATTCTGCAGCGACAGCAGCCTCACACCGCAGCGAACCAGTGAACTCTCGTACTCTTCTACGCGTGGGCATCCACTGCCGCGTCTTCCCCGGCTCCGTGTCGTCCCCTTCCTAGGCCTCGCCGTCGTCCACCGCCATGGTGCTCTCTGCGCGGCGTGGTCAACATGGTCAAGGAACGGCTTCCATCGGACGTGGAATGTATGTGGAGAGGCTGACAGCTGGATCCACAGCCGCAGCAAGGAAGTGCCTCCTTATTACGTGCAAAATAATTATTCCTCCACCTGACAGCAGGGACCCACCGGACGGGCCACCGTATTTCGCGAAAAAAACGTTTGCCCCGGACTGCTGGGACCCACCAGCTACATCTTCGCACTCAAGGAAGTGCGTCCGGGAAAAAAAAACGATTCGCCCCCCTAACTGTTGGGACCCACCAGCTACATCTTCGTAGGCAAGGAAGTGCCTGACAGTCGGGACCCACCTGGCCGAAGCGTACGTAGCGTTGTCATTCTGGTCGCGAACGTGTACGTACATATATACTGGTGGATGTAGAGGCGCGCACGTGTCGTAGTAAAGGCGTGCATGTAGCATGTACACGTACGTACATCGGCCAGGGTGCAAGAAAGAAAATACGGCCACGTATGTGTACATACGGGCGGGGTCTCGAACGCCTACTCGCGCATACGTGCGGCCAGGGCTCGTGTACATGGCTGGGTCAGAACGGAGAGCGTCATCGTCGTGTTCATGGGGAGGCAACGGAATGCGTCGTGTTCATGGGGAGGCAACGGAATGCGTCATGTTCATCGGGAGGCAACGGAACGCATGGGAGCCAACCGGCTGGGTCGGAACGGAATGCGTGGTCGTGTTCATCGGGAGGGCTTGGACGGAACAGGCGATGGAAACGAGGCCTGGCGTACCGCAGAACGGAGGAAACGGCCTTGTGTTCGACCGGCCATGTTCGAAACGGGGCCCTGTTGATCGGGAGGGGTGTTGCATAGTGCAAAACGGACGAAACGGACTTGTGTTGGAGCTCTACGGTCGAAACGGGGGTCCTGTTCATCGGGAGGGGTGTGGCGTACCGCAAAACGGGACTCCACAGGATACTGTTCATCTCCACCGTCGACCTCCTCCAGCCTCCACGGGCTACCGTCGACCTCCTCCAGCCTCCACAGACTCCTGTTCATCCAGCCTCCACCGCATGCTACTCCACCGGCTACTGTTCAACCACCCCTCCACCGTCTACTCTTCATCCAGCCCTCCACACCACGGGGTCCTGTTCAACCACCCCTCCACGGGCACCCCTCCACCGTCTATTGTTCATCCAGCCCTCCATCACACCACGGGGTCCTGTTCATCCAGAGGCAACGCCATAACTCACTGCTCACCCAACCCACCCACCCCTGCAATGCTCACTGTTCATCCCAGAGGCAGCATCGATCGGCTTCAGTTAGCAGCAGTAGCGAAGGAATCGCTTGATGTGGTTCAGTTAACAGCCATCGATCGATCGCTCGGGTTCAGTAACGCATAGCCTGCAGTGCAATCGCTCGGGTTCAGTTAGAGCCCAACGCCTCGCTCGGGTTCAGTTAGAACCAACGCCTCGCACACACGCGCGTACATGTATGAGAGAAACGCACATCGCTCGGCCCCCGACCTCCCACCGTAACCGGGAACTCCCCGAAATTTTCCTCGCCCTCGCTTCTACCATGGTTTTTTCCTGTCATGGACGGCCCAAAGAATGTCATGCAGCTGCGTCTCCGGCCCGCCTAGGACGAAAAGCCCATTTTCTGTCATGATTTTTTGTCATAGAAGTAGGAACCCACCACATCTATGATGATACCGAGTTTTGTCACAATGACGTCATAGAAGTGTCATATGTATGACAGAAAAAAATTCGTTCGGCCCAAAATGTCACGGATGTGTCTTTTTTTTGTAGTGTCCACGGCTTCGGACCGGGATCCTTGCATCCTGTCCTCTCGCTTCATCCCAGCCGTCATCCACCTTGCCGGCGCCGCTCCTACGACCGTCTCGTCCACCGCGCCCCGCCGCCACCGTCTACCCTCCTAGATCTGCTTCCACGCCACCGACAGCCATCGCTACCGCAGCACCGTCAAATTCTCAGCAAATGCGTACACGGTGCCGCACTAGAGGCGGTACTCTTTCGTATCCGCTCAACTTATTTATCGCAGCAAGAAAATAGATCGCCACTGCTTTACTCTGATTTCTTGTCTTGGTTGTGAAGTTGCCTTTGTCCGGTTTGCACCTTCAGATCTGCCATGGCACGCTCAACACTATACTCCCAATGCTTATGGTTTTCCCCTTTTATATTCCACACTAGTTAAATCACAGTAGACTAAATTCCAAAATTGGGTCAGTCGATTTTTCAGAGCTCGCCGGAGTTTGCCGGTGCGATCGAAGGGGCTCGGGTGGTTGTGAGGCCTCGCCAAACGAAGAAAACTCGACGCGGGTGGGGGTTGGGGCGGGGGTGGGGGTGGGGGTAGCGGAGGAACATAGGCGGTGGGCGCCAGTGGTCCGGCCGGCGGCCCGTGCGGTGTTCTGTATGGGAAGAATCAGAGATGAGGAAGAAGAAGGGTTAGGAGACGTAGGATCTTCATCCAACCGCCTGAAATGGTCGAGAGACAGCTGGGAGTTGCATTCTTAATGCGCTCTGGTTCATCATGTGTGGGCACTGCGCAACCAACATTTTATTATCCAAAATCTACTTGCTCTTCTTTACCATGTTCCTCTTCCGTTCTTCTTTAATATGTACTCTCTCCATTCCTAAATACAAGTCTTTGTATAGATTCCACCATGGACTACATATGGAGCAAAATGAGTGAATCTACACTCTAAAATGTATCTGGATACATCTGTATGTGATCCATAGTGGAAATCTCTACCAAGACTTATATTTTGGAACGGAGGGAGTATGATAGTAGTACAGTATGTTCCTTGTACTGAAGATGAGCGGGGACATTTGCAGTGTAGAGGAGGTCTATACGGTCGGTTGTGATGGACACTTTGAGCCTCTTTGATTCGTAGGATCTTGTAAACATAGGAATAGGATTTGTAGTGGCATGCCCACTTGAATCCTATAAGAATAGCAAGGAAATGCGGGGAGTTCTGTCGCCTTTGAGAGTTACACTGATATTAACAGTACCGCACCTTCACTTGAAGAGAGCTGGTATCCGAAGCCTTTCTAGCCGTACCAGCAATACTAGCACATATATTCCAGCAAGTTCCACTTTGCTGATTTTACTCCGATGATTAAGGTTTTCCTGTTATATCTACACTATGATCTGTGTAGCTGCTTTGTGTTGCACTAGTAACAGTCCACTTTTGAAGCTAAACACTGCAATGACTTACAAAATTGGCACCAAGGCATTGAGTGCCATTCTGGATGCAATGAAACTCATACGCTCCCCACCTGTTGATTCTTGTTCAGAATATGATCCTAATGACTATTCTAACCTCGAGGAGTCAAAGGCAGATGGCCTGTCATGTTCACCCATCAAGGTGCCTGTTCTAATTTGGCAATGTTTTATTGATTGCGGGTATCTTGCATATGTTGTCTTGCATTTCTTCTACTTTGTTGCACCGCCATCTTCTTAGTTTACTCATCATATATGTCGAGATGCCATGCCCATCCATTATCAATACATATTCCATCTGTCATCATACCATGTTTTTCCACTCAAATGTTGTTCTTGTGCATCAGACATCAAAAAGGAAGAGGGTGACTGCCGAACCTGAAGGAGCACCAGCAACGTCCTTGAAAAACATGGTGGTGCCGGAGAAATCAGATAGCACCCCACTTATATTGGTTGTACAACCAGTGACACAAAACATAGGACCGACTCCAGCAGACTGTACCCATACTTCACTGACCACACCACTAGCCCCACCACACAGGACCTGCACTCCAGCAAAAGGTATACCGATTTCATTTGCCATAGCACCAGCTGTACCACAGAAAAATCACACTCCAACAAAAAGTACATCAAGTCCACCGGCCGAAGACCTATCCCAACTACAGAGACGGTCAATTCCTGCAGATTGGAACCCCATTCCATTTATTCCCAGTTTAAAAGACAATGCTTTCAATGTTGTTAGGGACTACGTGCATATATTCCCATCATGGGAAGATTATTGTGAAGACAAACACCATTTTCACATCTTCATGTCCAACTTACATGTAAGTGCTATTATTCATGGTTATTATTCTCCTGTTTTCTGCTGATTGAACACATCAATGATTTACATTACATTGTTGTAACTAGGCGAGGGTCAATTTGGATAGTCATGACGAGCAAAGCTTGCTTGTGCTTTCCAAGGAAGCATTGCAGCAGTATCGGTGTTACCTAAGGAAATCACACTTTGATGGCAAGTCCATAAACGAATTTCCGGTGATGTCTCCTATGCTAAATTTAGAAGACATTGAATGGAAAAACCTTGTTATGCACTGATCTCGTTCCCAGGATGAGGTACTGTCTATGAAATCACATGACAATTTGAACTTCTACTTTTCCGCATGTGCCTTACGGATCTTTTTTGCAGGAAATCTACTCGAAGAAGAATTCCGGTTTGACAAGAATGACACGATACCAGAAATATGTTGCCCGCTGCTTTGCTCTAGTTAGTACCTGTTGTCCTGTATCACTGTACTTGCATACATACCTGGTTCATTATGTGACAGCAGTATGCATGATAGCTTGCTTATCAATTGTTCGCTCCAAATTATCTGATCTGTATGAATGGTTACATTAGTGTACAATATATCCAATGCCAATGTTTTTTAGCTCTGCATTGTTCTTGTAAGTACATGATGTCCTTTATCAGTGTACTTATAATGACAGGTAGTTGTTCATGTACCATCACTCTGCAGCTTATTTTCCTTTGCCCTCCATTTTCTACACATCAGATCTATATTTACTCTTACCATAAGGTTGGTACTGAAGAAGTTTAGCTGTGCATTGCTCTTGGTTGTACCTTTTGCCTGTATCGCTGCACTTACATTTATAGCTACTTGGTTATGTAGCATCACTCTTCATCTTATCTTAAATATTCTCCATTTTT
>NC_041384.1:686199583-686219255 GCF_002162155.2 Triticum dicoccoides
CCTTCAAACTTTGTTGTATATATTTGGTTAGGCATGACTACAACAGCTGTTTATTTTTGGTGTTTGCATCAAATTGCTTGTTTAAAGTTTATTATGTAGTTCATAAACAAAAGTTTGTCCTTTCTCAATTTAAATTTTCAGTTGTACAACCAAGTTCCTTCTTCATACCATGTAAATTAAACTACACAGAGTAAGTGATCTTCTTTTGCACTGCATGTATGCTTCTGTTCTTCATCCGTAATCCAGTGGTGTGGTGAACCTACCCACTACAGCACAATGTCATATTTTGCAATGTCTTAACTATGAACAATGTCATATCATTCTACTATTATTTAAACCGTCTCTTTATTTGCCAATCTGAAATGGTATAAATTGACAGCACACTAACCATTGATACTTATGAGTTCTTGATCTGTAATCCAGTGGTGTCGTGAAGCTGCTAACTCCTTCACAATGTCATTTCCAGCCATGTCTTGACCTGAACAATACCATATTGTGTTAATGCAATTTTAAACTGTGTCACTTTATTCGTCAGCAAGAAATGTGATGAATTGTCAGCACTGATACTTTTATGTGCAAAACCTGTCATCTGTCTGCTTGTTTATCTTTCAAAGTGAGGAAGATATAGGTGTCGAACAAGCGCAGTCTCATCATCTTGCTCAGCTACTTGCGCTGCAGCTCCCCAGTAGGGCTAACCTTTCCTGAACTCTATTGAAGTGATATCGGTTTTGTATATTATTTGTTCGGCGTGTTTATTTGCACTGGTGGCGATCTTTGTGCCCAGTGTATGTAATCTGTTGTTTGCTTGTGCTTTATTATCATAGTGGTGAACTTTGATGCCCAGTGGATGTAATATGCCGTAATTTCTTTATTGTATAGTCTAGGTTTTTTCTTATTCATGATGCTGCAGTTATTTTACTGTATATATATCCTATCTTCGTAGTAAACCGGCCAAAGTGTAAAATTACGGTACATAATCGGGCCGTCATGCAATCACGATGTAGGTTGGTGCTACCTCTTGAGCACTGCGTTGGTTTTCCCCAAAGAGGAAGGGATGATGCAGCAGAGTAGCGTAAGTATTTCCCTCAGTTTTTGAGAACCAAGGTATCAATCCAGTAGGAGGCTACACGCGAGTTCCTCGCACCTGCACAAAACAAATAAATCCTCGCAACCAACGCAAATAGGGGTTGTCAATCCCTATAGGGCCACTTACGAGAGTGAGATCTGATAGATATGATAAGATAATATTTTTGGTATTTTTATGATAAAGATGCAAAGTAAATAGCAACGGAAATAACTAAGTAGTAGGAGATTAATATGATGAAGATAGACCCGGGGGCCATAGGTTCACTAGTGGCTTCTCTCAAGGGGCGGGGGGGCACCTCTAGAGACACAAGTTGATCAAGTTGATCGTCTCTTAGCCGTGTGCGGTGCCCCTCTCCACCATAGTCCACCTCGATAATACTTTAGCGGTGCTTAGGCGAAGCCCTGCGTCGGTAGAACATCAACATCGTCACCATGCCGTCGTGCTGACGAAACTCTCCGTCAACACTCGGCTGGATCGGAGTTCGAGGGACGTCATCGGGCTAAACGTGTGCTGAACTCGGAGGTGTCGTACGTTCGGTACTTGATCGGTCGGATCGTGAAGACGTACGACTACATCAACCGAGTTGTGCTAACACTTCCGATTTCGGTCTATGAGGGTACGTGGACAACACTCTCCCCTCTCGTTGCTATGCATCACCATGATCTTGCGTGTGCGTAGGAATTTTTTTAAAATTACTATGTTCCCCAAGACTACTGTCACTGGGAAAGGACACCGCAAGATTGAACCCAAAGCTAAGCACTTCTCCCATTGCAAGAAAGATAAATCTAGTGGGCCAAACCAAACTGATAATTCGAAGAGACTTGCAAAGATAACCAATCATACATAAAAGAATTCACAGAAGATTCAAATATTATTCATAGATAGACTTGGTCATAAACCCACAATTCATTGGTCTCAACAAACACACCGCAAAAAGAAGATTACATCGAATAGATCTCCACAAGAGAGGGGGAGAACTTTGTATTGAGATCCAAAAAGAGAGAAGAAGCCATCTAGCTACTAACTATGGACCCGTAGGTCTGAGGTAAACTACTCACACTTCATCGGAGAGGCTATGGTGTTGATGTAGAAGCCCTCCGTGATCGATGCCCCCTCCGACGGAGCTCCGGGAAAGGCCCCAAGATGGGATCTCGTGGATACAGAAAGTTGCGGCGGTGGAATTAGGTTTTTGGCTCCGTATCTGATCGTTTGGGGGTACGTAGGTATATATAGGAGGAAGGAGTACGTCGGTGGAGCAACAGGGGGGCCACGAGGGTGGAGGGCGAGCCTGGTGGGGGTGGGCGCGCCCCTCTACCTCGTGGCCTCCTTGTTTCTTTCTTGATGCAGGGTCCAAGTCTCCTGGATCATAATCTTCCTGAAAATCACGTTCCCGAAGGTTTCATTCCGTTTGGACTCCGTTTGATATTCATTTTCTTTGAAACCCTAAAACAGGCAAAAACAGCAATTCTGGGCTGGGCCTCCGGTTAATAGGTTAGTCCCAAAAATAATATAGAAGTGGATAATAAAGCCCAATAATGTCCAAAATAGTAGATAATATAGCATGGAGCAATCAAAAATTATAGATACGTTGGAGACGTATCAAGCATCCCCAAGCTTAATTCCTGCTCGTCCTCGAGTAGGTAAATGATAAAAACAGAATTTTTGATGCGGAGTGCTACTTGGCATAATTTTAATGTAATTCTTCTTAATTGTGGTATGAATATTTAGATTCAAAAGATTCAAGACAAAAGTTCTTATTGACATAAAAATAATAATACTTCAAGCATGCTAACAAAGCAATTATGTCTTCTCAAAATAACATGGCTAAAGGAAATTATCCCTACAAAATCATATAGTCTGGCTATGCTCTATCTTCACCACACAAAATATTTAAATCATGCACAACCTCGATGACAAGCCAAGCAATTGTTTCATACTTTTGACATTCTCAAAACTTTTTCAATCTTCACGCAATACATGAGCGTGAGCCATGGATATAGCACTATAGGTGGAATAGAGTGGTGGTTGTGGAGAAGACAAAAAGGGAGAAGATAGTCTCACATCAACTAGGCGTATCAACGGGCTATGGAGATGCCCATCAATAGATATCAATGTGAGTGAGTAGGGATTGCCATGCAACGGATGCACTAGAGCTATAAGTATATGAAAGCTCAAAAATAAACTAAGTGGGTGTGCATCCAACTTGCTTGCTCATGAAGACCTAGGGCAATTTGAGGAAGCCCATCATTGGAATATACAAGCCAAGTTCCATAATGAAAAATTCCCACTAGTATATGAAAGTGATAACATGAGAGACTCTCTACTATGAAGATCATGGTGCTACTTTGAAGCACAAGTGTGGTAAAAGGATAGTAACATTGTCCCTTATCTCTTTTTCTCTCATTTTTTTCCTTTTTTCTATTTGGGCCTTTTTTATGGCATCTTTTCTTTGTCTTTTTTTCGTCCGGAGTCTCATCCCGACTTGTGGGGGAATCATAGTCTCCATGATCCTTTCCTCACTAGGACAATGCTCTAATAATGATGATCATCACAGTTTTATTTTTCCTACAACTCAACAATTACAACTCGATACTTAGAACAAAATATGACTCTATATGAATGCCTCCGGTGGTGTACCGGGATATGTAATGACTCAAGAGTGACACATATGAAATAATTATGAATGGTGGCTTTGCCACAAATACGATGTCAACTACATGATCATGCTAAGCAATATGACAATGATGAAGCGGAACGGTGGAAAGTTGCATGGCAATATATCTCGGAATGGCTATGGAAATGCCATAATAGGTAGGTATGGTGGCTGTTTTGAGGAAGGTATATGGTGGGTATATGATACCGGCGAAAGGTGCACGGTATTAGAGAGGCTAGCAAAGGTGGAAGGGTGAGAGTGTGTATAATCCATGGACTCAACATTAGCCATAAAGAACTCATATAGTTATTGCAAAAATCTACAAGTTATCAAAGCAAAGTATTACGTGTATGCTCCTAGGGGAATAGATTGGTAGGAAAATACCATCGCTCGTCCCCGACCGCCACTCATAAGGAAGACAATCAATAAATAAATCATGCTCCGACTTCATCACATAACGGTTCACCATACGTGCATGCTACGGGAATCATAAACTTCAACACAAGTATTTCTCAAATTCACAACTACTCAACTAGCATGACTCTAATATCACCATCTCCATATCTCAAAACAATTATCAAGTATCAAACTTCTCATAGTATTCAACACACTCATAAGAAAGTTTTATTATAAATCTTGCATACCAAGCATATTAGGATTTTAAGAAAATTACCATGGTATCAAGACTCTCAAAATAATCTAAGTGAAGCATGAGAGATAAATAGTTTCTATAAAACAAATCCACCACCGTGCTCAAAAAGATATAAGTGAAGTACTAGAGCAAAATTATATAACTCAAAAGATATAAGCGAAGAACATAGAGTATTCTAACAAATTCCAAATTATGTATGTTTCTCTCAAAAGGTGTGTACAGCAAGGATGATTGTGGTAAACTAACAAGCAAAGACTCATATCATACAAGAAGCTCCAAGCAAAACACATATCATGTGGCGAATCAAAATATAGCTCCAAGTAAAGTTACCGATAGAAGTAGACGAAAGAGGGGATGCCTTCCGGGGCATCCCCAAGCTTTGGATTTTAGGTTTCCTTAGATTATCTTGGGGGTGCCATGGGCATCCCCAAGCTTAGGCTCTTGCCACTCCTTGTTCCATAATCCATCAAATCTTTACCCAAAACTTGAAAACTTCACAACACAAAACTTAAAGTAGAAAATCTCGTGAGCTCCATTAGCGACAGAGAATAAAACATCACTTCAAGGTACTGTAATAAAATCATTATTTATTTATATGGGTGTTATACCTTCTGTATTCCAACTTCTCTATGGTTTATAAACTATTTTACTAGCCATAGATTCATCAAAATAAGCAAACAACACACGAAAAACAGAATCTGTCAAAAACAGAACAGTCTGTAGTAATCTGTAGCTAGCGCAAGATCTGGAACCCCAAATATTCTAAAATAAATTTCTGGACGTGAGGAATTTATCTATTAAACATCTTCAAAAATAATTAACTAAATATCACTTTCCAAATAAAAATGACAGCAGTTCTCGTGAGCGCTAAAGTTTCTGTTTTTTACAGCAAGTTCAACCAAGACTTTCCCCAAGTCTTCCCAACGGTTCTACTTGGCACAACCACTAATTAAACACAAAAAACACAACCAAAACAGAGGCTAGATAAATTATTTATTACTAAACAGGAGCAAAAAGCAAGGAATAAAAATAAAATTGGGTTGCCTCCCAACAAGCGCTATCGTTTAACGCCCCTAGCTAGGCATAACAAGCAAGAACAGATCTAGGTATTGCCATCTTTGGTAGGAAATCCATAAGTGGCTCTCATAATAGATTCATAAGGTAACTTAATTTTCTTTCTATTAAAGTGTTCCATGCCTTTCCTTAACGGAAATTGGAATCTAATATTTCCTTCCTTCATATCAATAATTGCACCAATCGTTCTAAGCAAAAGTCTACCAAGAATAATAGGACATGAAGGATTGCAATCTATGCCAAGAACAATAAAATCTACGGGCACATAATTCCTATTTGCAACAATAATAACATGATTAATTCTTCCCATAGGTTTCTTAATAGTGGAATCCGCAAGGTGCAAGTTTAGAGAGCAATCATCAAAATCACGGAAACCTAACAAATCACACAAAGTCTTTGGAATCGTGGAAACACTAGCACCCAAATCACATAAAGCATAGCATTCATGATCTTTAATTTTAATTTTAATAGTTGGTTCCCACTCATCATAAAGTTTTCTAGGGATAGAAACTTCCAATTCAAGTTTTTCTTCATAAGATTACATCAAGGCATCAACGATATGTTTAGTAAACGCTTTATTTTGACTATAAAAGTGAGGAGAATTTAGCACGGATTGCAACAAGGAAATACAATCAATCAAAGAGCAATTTTCATAGTTAAATTCCTTGAAATCCATAATAGTGAGTTTAGCAACATCTAGGGTTTTAATTTCTTCAATCCCACTTTTATCAAATTTAGCATCAAGATCAACAAATTCCGAATTCTTGGAAGGCCTTCTAGGTAAAGGTGGATCATATTCAGTCCCAGCATTATCAAGATTCATATTGCAAAACAAAGATTTAATAGGGGACACATCAATAACTTTTAGATCTTCATCTTTATTTTCATATCAACTAGAAGAACACGCTCTTATAAAGGCATCTTTCTTAGCACGCATCCTAGCGGTTCTTTCTTTGCACTCATCAATGGAAATTCTCATGGCTTTGAGAGACTCATTGATATCATGCTTGGGTGGAATAGATCTAAGTTTCAAAGAATCAACATCAAGAGAAATTCTATCAACGTTCCTAGCCAAATCATCAATCTTAAGCAATTTTTCTTCAATCATAGCATTAAAATTCTTTTGCGAAGTAGTAAATTCTATAATATTAGATTCAAAATCAGAGGGCATCTTATTATAATTTCCATAAGAATTGTTGTAGGAATTACCATAATTATTAGAGGGATTACTAGGATAAGGCCTAGGATTAAAATTTCATCTATACGCGTTGTTACCAAAATTGTTCCTACCAACAAAATTCACATCCATAGATTCATTATTATTCTCAATCAAAGTAGACAAGGGAATATAATTAGGATCAAAAGAAACACTCTTATTAGCAAATAATTTCATAAGTGCATCCATCTTTCCACTCAAAACATTAATTTCTTCTATCGCATGCACCTTTTTATTAGTAGATCTTTCAGTATGCCATTGAGAATAATTAACCATAATATTATCTAGGAGTTTAGTAGCTTATCCTAAAGTGATTTCCATAAAAGTGCCTCCTGCGGCCGAATCTAAAAGATTTCTAGAAGCAAAATTCAATCCGGCATAAAAATTCTGAACAATCATCCATAAATTTAAACCATGAGTAGGGCAATTACGTATCATTAATTTCATTCTCTCCCAAGCTTGTGCAACATGTTCATGATCAAGTTGCTTAAAGTTCATAATATCGTTTCTAAGAGAGATGATCTTAGCGGGAGGAAAATACTTAGAGATAAAAGCATCTTTGCACTTGTTCCATGAATCAAAACTATTTTTAGGCAAAGACGAAAACCAAGCTTTAGCACGATCTCTAAGCGAAAAAGGAAATACCTTCAATTTAACAATATCATTATCCACATCTTTCTTCTTTTGCATGTCACACAAATCAACGAAGCTATTTAGATGGGTAGCGGCATCTTCACTAGGAAGGCCGGAAAACGGATCTTTCATCACAAGATTCAGCAAAGCAGTATTAATTTCACAAGATTCAGCATCGGTAAGAGGAGCAATCGGAGTGCTAAAAAAATCATTGTTGTTGGTATTGGTAAAGTCACACAATTTAGTATTATCTTGAGCCATCGTGACAAGCAAGCAAACTAACACACAAGCAAACAAAAAGCAAGCGGGTAAAAAGAGGCAAATAGAGAAAGAGAGGGAGGATAGAGAGAGAGGGCGAATAAAACGGCAAGGGTGAAGTGGGGAGAGGAAAACGAGAGGCAAATGGCAAATAATGTAATACGGGAGATAAGGGTATGTGATGGGTACTTGGTATGTTGACTTTTGCGTAGACCTCCCTGGCAATGGCGCCAGAAATCCTTCTTGCTACCTCTTGAGCACTGCATTGGTTTTCCCCGAAGAGGAAGGGATGATGTAGCAAAGTAGCGTAAGTATTTCCCTCAGTTTTTGAGAACCAAGGTATCAGTCCAGTAGGAGGCTACGCGCGAGTTCCTCGCACCTGCACAAAACAAATAAATCCTCGCAACCAATGCAAATAGGGGTTGTCAATCCCTATAGGGCCACTTACGAGAGTGAGATCTGATAGATATGATAAGATAATATTTTTGGTATTTTTATGATAAAGATGCAAAGTAAATAGCAACGGAAATAACTAAGTAGTAGGAGATTAATATGATGAAGATAGACCCGGGGGCCATAGGTTCACTAGTGGCTTCTCTCAAGAGCATAAGTATTCTACGGTGGGTGAACAAATTATTGTTGAGCAATTGACAGAATTGAGCATACTTATGAGAATATCTAGGTATGATCATGTATATAGGCATCATGTCCGAGACAAGTAGACCGACTCATGTCTGCATCTACTACTATTATTCCACTCATCAACCGCTATCCAGCATGCATCTAGAGTATTAAGTTAAAAACAGAGTAACGCCTTAAGCAAGATGACATGATGTAGAGGGATAGACGCATGCAATATGAAGAAAACCCCATCTTGTTATACTCGATGGCAACAATACAATACGTGCCTTGCTGCCCCTACTGTCACTGGGAAAGGACACCGCAAGATTGAACCCAAAGCTAAGCACTTCTCCCATTGCAAGAAAGATCAATCTAGTAGGCCAAACCAAACTGGTAATTCAAAGAGACTTCCAAATATAACCAATCATACATAAAAGAATTCAGAGAATATTCAGATATTATTCATAGATAGACTTAATCATAAACCAACAATTCATCGGTCTCAACAAACACACCACAAAAAGAAGATTACATCAAATAGATCTCCACAAGAGAGGGGGAGAACTTTGTATTGAGATCCAAAAAGAGAGAAGAAGCCATCTAGCTACTAACTATGGACCCGTAGGTCTGAGGTAAACTACTCACACTTCATCGGAGAGGCTATGGTGTTGATGTAGAAGCACTCCGTGATCGATGCCCCCTCCAGTGGAGCTCCGGAAAAGGCCCCAAGATGGGATCTCGTGGATACAGAAAGTTGCGGCGGTGGAATTAGGTTTTTGGCTCCGTATCTGATCGTTTGGGGGTACGTAGGTATATATAGGAGGAAGGAGTACGTCGGTGGAGCAACAGGGGGCCCACGAGGGTGGAGGGCGAGCCTGGTGGGGGTGGGGGCGCCCCCTACCTCGTGGCCTCCTCGTTTCTTTCTTGACATAGGGTCCAAGTCTCCCGGATCATAACCTTCCTAAAAATCACATTCCCGAAGGTTTCATTCCGTTTGGACTCCGTTTGATATTCCTTTTCTTCGAACCCTAAAACAGGCAAAAACAGCAATTCTGGGCTGGGCCTCCGGTTAATAGGTTAGTTCCAAAAATAATATAGAAGTGGATAATAAAGCCCAATAATGTCCAAAACAGTAGATAATATAGCATGGAGCAATCAAAAATTATAGATACGTTGGAGACGTATCAGTTGGGCCTGAAACGTGCCGAACAGCTCATGGGCCGGCAGCACCCCGAAATGAACCCCGGCCCATGATTGTGCGAATCAAATCACGGGCTTTTAACAGGCCAAAATTGTCTCGGTCCTTGTTTGGCCCAATCAGATATCGGCTGCGAGCAGACCGGATGCAAACCGGGCCGTAGTTAGGCCCAACTATATGGCGGGCTTTTAACAGGCCGAAATTAATATAGGGGCGAAATGTTAAACGGGCCCTTAACATGCCAAAACTAATATCTAGCCGAATTACTAAGTGGGCCTTTAGCAAGTGGGCCCAAAAGCATAGTGTCCAGTTGACGGGCCGAATCTGATATGGGCCATAATTGAGACCAAAGCCTCTTAAAGGGTCGGACCTGATCTGGGCCGTAATTTGGCCCAGAACACGGTAGGCTTTTAACGGGCCGGATCTCATATGGGCCACTATTAGGCCCGGAGCGTGGCAGGCCATTAATGGACTGGATCAAATATGGGTCGGCATTTGGCCCAAACATGGCAGCCTATTAATGGGCCGGCCTACTAGGGTGCTCAAAATCTTGTGGGCCTACAACTGGGCCAGCCCATTAATGTCGGTGAAATCTCGTGGGCCTTTAGCTGGGCTGGCCCATTATGACCCGCAAGAATCTTGTGGGCCTTTACCTGGGACGACCCATTATGGCACACAAAAATCTTGTGGGCCTTTACCTGGGCCGGCCCATTATGGCCCACAAAATCTTGTGGGCCTTTAGCTGGGCCAGCCCATTATGGTCCACAAAATCTCATGGGCCTTTAGCTGGGCCAGCCCATTATGGTCCGCAAAATCTTGTGGGCCTTCAGTTGGGCCGACCCATTTAAACTTGATGGGCCGGTCCACGTGTCAACATATCATAGGCGCGTCTTGCCCATTGGCTGAGTGACACCTGTGCCAATGCGGACCTGACACGTGTCTTCTCCATCCAATTATGATTTTACACGTGGAAAATCCCCATTGGTCGGGGCTGTTAACGGGTTATCGGATCCAAAACCCGACCCGATAGCTTAACGGCGTTCCGTTACGGTGGATGCCACGTGTCGGTCACCCTTGATGAAAGCACTTCTATGATGCGCGATTTATCGTCATGGAAGTGGACACTTCCATGATGATAATTTTGGTAATGTCCTGGAACACTTCTACGATAGCACAGGTATGACTATCTTGATTCTGTCATAAAATCGTCATGGATGTACACGCATGACAAAAAACGCGACCTACTGTGACAAACATGTATCATCACGGAAGTGTATTTTTTTTGTAGTGCCTAAAACCATCGGGGAGCATAATAGATCAGGAGTTCCGCCGCCAGAAGCCTCCGTAGCCACCGAAAACCAATCTAGACCCGTTCTGGCACCCTGCCGGAGGGGGAATCCCTCTCCGGTGGCCATCTTCATCATCCCGGTGCTCTCCATGACGAGGAGGGAGTAGTTCACCCTCGGGGCTGAGGGTATGTACCAGTAGCTATGTGTTTGATCTCTCTCTCTCTCTCGTGTTCTTGAGGTGGTACGATCTTGATGTATCGCGAGCTTTGCTATTATAGTTGGACCTTATGATGTTTCTCCCCCTCTACTCTCTTGTAATGGATTGAGTTTTCCCTTTGAAGTTATCTTATCGGATTGAGTCTTTAAGGATTTGAGAACACTTGATGTATGTCTTGCGTGGGATACCCGTGGTGACAATGGGGTATTGAACCACTTGATGTATGTTTTGGTGATCAACTTGCGGGTTCCGCCCATGAACCTATGCATAGGGGCTGGCACACGTTTTCGTCTTGACTCTCCGGTAGAAACTTTGGGGCACTCTTTGAAGTTCTTTGTGTTGGTTGAATAGATGAATCTGAGATTGTGTGATGCATATCGTATAATCATACCCACGGATACTTGAGGTGACATTGGAGTATCTAGGTGACATTAGGGTTTTGGTTGATATGTGTCTTAAGGTGTTATTCTAGTACGAACTCTAGGATAGATTGAACGGAAAGAATAGCTTCGTGTTATTTTACTACGGACTCTTGAATAGATCGATCAGAAAGAATAACTTTGAGGTGGTTTCGTACCCTACCATAATCTCTTCGTTTGTTCTCCGCTACTAGTGACTTTGGAGTGACTCTTTGTTGCATGTTGAGGGATAGTTATATGATCCAACTATGTTATTATTGATGAGAGAACTTGAACTAGTGAAAGTATGAACCCTAGGCCTTGTTTCAATGCATTGCAATACCGTTTGTGCTCACTTTTATCATTAGTTACCTTGCTGTTTTTATATTTTCAGATTACAAAAACATATATCTACTATCCATATTGCACTTGTATCACCATCTCTTTGCCGAACTAGTGCACCTATACAATTTACCATTGTATTGGGTGTATTGGGGACACAAGAGACTCTTGGTTATTTGGTTGCATGGTTGCTTGAGAGAGACCATCTTCATCCTACGCCTCCCACAAATTGATAAACCTTAGGTCATCCACTTGACGGAAATTTGCTACTGTCCTACAAACCTCTGCACTTGGAGGCCCTACAAACCTCTGCACTTGGAGGCCCAACAACGTCTACAAGAAGAAGGTTGTGTAGTAGACATCAAGCTTTTTTCTGGCGCCGTTGCCGGGGAGGCTAGGTAAGCGGCACTAACACCCCATCAACTAAGCTCTTTTCTGGCGCCATTGCCAGGGAGGTGAGTGCCTGAAGGTATATCTTTATATCTTGCAATCGAATCTTTTTGTTTCTTGTTTTATCACTAGTTTAGTCTATAAAAGAAAATTACAAAAAATGGAATTAAGGGTACCTCATATGCTTCATCTTTTTAATATCTATCATGAAAATAAGGATTCCGATAATTGTGCTCAAGTGCTAGAAGAAGAATGCATTAGAATGTTTGGCACTAAATATTTGAATGATGAGCATGATTGCAATGTTGTTAGTATGAATTCTTTGAATATCCATGATGCTAACGATATGCAAAGCCACAAGCTTGGGGAAGCTATGTTTGACGAAGATGATACTTTTTGTCCCCCAAGTTTTGATGAGCAAATTTATTATGATGAAATCATGCCTCCCATTTATGATGATTATATTGATTAAAGTGGATTTGGAGAGGTCATGACTTTATTTTGTGATGAATCCACTATTTCGAAAGAGGTTCCAATTGATTATGAGAACAAAGTTGCTATCTATGATCATTATTGTGATGACTTGTATGCTATAAAGAATAATGATATCCATGAAACTTGTCATCATGATTTTAGTTTTCAATTGGATTATGCCTCACATGATAATTATTTTGTTAATTTTGTTCACACTATTGTTCATGAGAAGAATTTTGCTTGTGTGGACAGTAATAAAATTTCTATGCTTGTAGATCATGAAAAGAATGCTTCAGGTGTTGGTTATATTGTTTAATTCATTCATGATGCTACTGAAAATTATTATGAGGGAGTAATATATGCTTGTAGGATTTGCAATAATATCAAGTTTCCTCTCTATGTGCTTAAAATCTTGAAGTTTTGCTTGCTTTACCTTCCTATGCAAGTTGATATTGCTCCCATAAGTTGTTTGCTCAAAAAATCCCTATGCATAGGAAGTGGGTTAGACTTAAATGTGCTAGTCATATTCTTCATGATGCTCTATTTATGTTTCAATTCTTATCTTTTATGTGAGCATCATTGAAATCACCATGCCTAGCTAGGGGCGTTAAACGATAGCACTTGTTGGGAGGCAACCCAATTTTATTTTTTGTTCCTTGCTTTTTGTTCCTGTTTAGTAATAAATATTTCATATAGCCTCTGTTATGGTTGTGTTTTTTGTGCTTAATTAGTGTTTGTGCCAAGTAGAACCTTCGGGAAGACTTGGGGAAAGTCTTTGCGATCATGCTGTAAAAAACAGAAACTTTAGCGCTCACGAGAATTGCTGCAAGTTTTTATTGGAGAGTGATATTTAGTTAATTCTTTTTGCAGATGACTAATAGATAAATTCCTCACTTCCAGAAATTTATTTGATAATTTTATGAGTTCCATAAGTATACTTTTGATTAAGATTACTACAGACTGTTCTGTTTTTGACAGATTCTGTTTTCTATGTGTTGTTTGCTTATTTTGATGAATCTATGAGTAGTACCGGAGGGTATGAACCATAGAGAAGTTGGAATACAGTAGATATTACACCAATATGAATTTAGAATGAGTTCATTACAGTACCTTATGATGGTGATTTGCTTTCTTATACTAACGGAGCTTATGAGTTTTCTGTTAAGTTTTGTGTTGTGAAGTTTTCAAGTTTTGGGTAAAGATTCGATGGACTCTGGAATAAGGAGTGGTAAGAGCCTAAGCTTGGGGATGCCCAAGGCATCCCAAGGTAATATTCAAGGACAATCAAGAGCCTAAGCTTGGGGATGCCCCGGAAGGCATCCCCTCTTACGTCTTCGTTCATCGGTAACTTTACTTGTAGCTATATTTTTATTCACCACATGATATGTGTTTTGCTTGGAGCGTCAATTTATTTTGTTAGAATTTGCTTGGTGTTATTTAGAACAATGTTTTGCATCTTTTATTTGAATAAAAGTGGCATTGATAGCCTTTACTATGCCTATTTTACAACTCTTCATGTTGCTGTTTGAAAACAGAAAGTTTACCGCTGTTGCAATAATTCCCTAGAAAAGTCGGAATGTGATAAAATGTTTAAAACTTTTGCATATTAAGCTCTGATAAATTTAGTACAGTGGGAATTTTATTTCATATTTTTTGGAGGTAGGGAAGTATGGATCTTGCTGCACTCTTTACAGACTGTCCTGTTTGGGCAGATTGCTGTTATGTTTGCATATGTTTGCTTCTTTAATGATTATATTTGAGGATAGGACTATTAAATATGCAGAGGAATTTAGTATACAATGTTGAATAATAATTTTAGTGATTTGCTACAGTAGAGTATGATAAGGTTTTTGCAATGGTTTATACTAACTTATCTCACGAGTCCTTGTTGAGTTTTGTGTGGATGAAGCTTTTAAGATTTAGGGAGACCGTGATATGAGAGGAATTAAGGAGACACAAAATCTCAAGCTTGGGGATGCCCAAGGCATCCCAAGATAATATTTCAAGAAGTCTCAAGCGTCTAAGCTTGGGGATGCCCCGGTTGGCATCCCACCTTTCTTCTTCAACAACTATCAGTTAGTTTCGGTTGATCCTTAGTTTTTGCTTCTTCACATGATGTTTGCCATTCTTAGAATGCCATTTTATTTTGCTTTGCTTGCTGTTTGAATAAAATATCAAGATCTGAAATTATTAAATGGGAGAGAGTCTTCACATAGCTACATAATTATTTAACTACTCATTGATCTTCACTTATATCTTTTTGGAGTAGTTTGTCATTTACTCGTGTGCTTCACTTATATCCTATGAGTAAATAGTTGAATGAGCGAATATCATAAATCTGAAATTATAGATGTTTCATATGCTTATCCCATGGGGATTGATGACTTCACATATAAGAAGTAGAGGTGGTAAATTTATTGAAGGTTAGCAAACATTGTATTGGTCACTTGAACAATTCATGAAAGAATATTGAAGGAAGAGAGATTTCACATATAAATATACTATCTTGGACATCTTTTGTTGTTGTGAGAACTCATTAAAATATGACATGCTAAAAGGTTGATGTTGGACAAGGAAGACAACGTAATGGGTTATGTTTTCTTATATCTGAAATAAAGTATATTGTCATGGATCATCCAACATGTTGAGCTTGCCTTTCCCCCTCATGCTAGCCAAATTCTTCGCACCAAGTAGAGATACTACTTGTGCTTCCAAACATCCCTTAAACCAGTATTGCCATGAGAGTCCACCATACCTACCTATGGATTGAATAAGATCCTTCAAGTAAGTTGTCATCGGTGCATGCAATAAAAATTGCTTTCTAAATATTATGATCTTTTAGTGTGGAGAAAATAAGCTTTATATGATCTTGTGATATGGAAGCAATAAAAGCGATGGACTGCATAATAAAGGTCCCTATCACAGCGGACAATAAAGTGACCGTTCTTTTGCATTAAGATTTTATGCATCCAACTATAAAAGCGCATGACAACCTCTGCTTCCCTCTGCGAAGGGCCTATCTTTACTTTTAACTTCTACCCTTATGCAAGAGTCATGGTGATCTTCACCTTTCCTTTTTACATTTTATCCTTTGGCAAGCACATTGTGTTGGAAAGATTATGATATATATATATATATATATATATATATATATATATATATATATATCCAATTGGATGTAAGGCATCATGAACTATTATTGTTGACATTACCCTTGAGGTAAAAAGTTGGGAGGCGAATCTATAAGCCCCTATCTTTCTCTGTGTCTGATTAAAACTTTGAACCCATAAATATCGCGTGAGTGTTAGGAATTGTGAAAGGATACATGATAGTTGAGTATGTGGGGTTTGCTAAATCAAAGCTCTGACGTAGACTCTTCCTAAAAATAAGATGAATAGTAATTGTTTGATGACTGATAACACAGTTTGTTAGTTTTCAAGAAAGTTTATGATCTATACTTTAACATGTGAATAGTTTGTTACTTGATCATGAGAAGCTTTATGAGATGAGCTATTGTTATGATATATAATGATGGTAGAAAAGGTGATTGAAATTATCATTGATCAAACTTGTGCACCTGCTAGCATTCACACTTCATAAATTATTTCTTTTATCATTTACCTACTCGAGGATGAGCGGGAATTAAGCTTGGGAATGCTGATACGTCTCCAACGTATCTATAATTTATGAAGTATTCATGCTATTATATTATCTGTTTTGGATGTTTATGGGCTTTATTAAACACTTTTATATTATTTTTGGGACTAACCTATTAACCCAGAGCCCAGTGCCAGTTCCTGTTTTCCCCCTTATTTCAGTGTTTCACAGAAAAGGAATATCAAACGGAGTCCAAATGGAATGAAACCTTCGGGAGCGTGATTTTTGGAACGGACGCAATCCAGAAACCATAGGGTGTACGTAAGGGAAGCAACAAGGAAGGCATGAGGTAGGGAGGTGCGCCCACCCCCCTGGGCGCGCCCTCCACCCTTGTGGGCCCCTCGTGGCTCCCCTGGCGTATTTCTTCCTCCTATATATACCAATATACCCTAAAACCATCGGGGAGCACAATAGATCGGGAGTTCCACCGCCAAAAGCCTCCGTAGCCACCGAAAACCAATCTAGACCCGTTCTGGCACCCTGCCGGAGGGGGAATCCCTCTCCGGTGGCCATCTTCATCATCCCGGTGCTCTCCATGACGAGGAGGGAGTAGTTCACCCTCGGGGCTGAGGGTATGTACCAGTAGCTATGTGTTTGATCTCTCTCTCTCTCTCGTGTTCTTGAGGTGGTACGATCTTGATGTATCGCGAGCTTTGCTATTATAGTTGGACCTTATGATGTTTCTACCCCTCTACTCTCTTGTAATGGATTGAGTTTTCCCTTTGAAGTTATCTTATCGGATTGAGTCTTTAAGGATTTGAGAACACTTGATGTATGACTTGCGTGGGATACCCGTGGTGACAATGGGGTATTCTATTGATCCACTTGACGTATGTTTTGGTGATCAACTTGCGGGTTCCGCCCATGAACCTATGCATAGGGGTTGGCACACGTTTTCGTCTTGACTCTCCGGTAGAAACTTTGGGGCACTCTTTGAAGTTATTTGTGTTGGTTGAATAGATGAATCTGAGATTATGTGATGCATATCGTATAATCATACCCACGGATACTTGAGGTGACATTGGAGTATCTAGGTGACATTAGGGTTTTGGTTGATATGTGTCTTAAGGTGTTATTCTAGTACGAACTCTAGGATAGATTGAACGAAAAGAATAACTTTGAGGTGGTTTCGTACCCTACCATAATCTCTTCGTTTGTTCTCCGCTATTAGTGACTTTGGAGTGACTCTTTGTTGCATGTTGAGGGATAGTTATATGATCCAACTATGTTATTATTGATGAGAGAACTTGCACTGGTGAAAGTATGAACCCTAGGCCTTGTTTCAACGCATTGCAATACCGGTTGTGCTCACTTTTATCATTAGTTATGTTGCTGTTTTTATATTTTCAGACTACAAAAACATATATCTACTATCCATATTGCACTTGTATCACCATCTCTTCGCCGAACTAGTGCACCTATACAATTTACCATTGTATTGGGTGTGTTGGGGACACAAGAGACTCTTTGTTATTTTGTTGCAGGGTTGCTTGAGAGAGACCATCTTAGTCCTACGCCTCCCACAGATTGATAAACCTTAGGTCATCCACTTGAGGGAAATTTGCTACTGTCCTACAAACCTCTACACTTGGAGGCCCAACAACGTCTACAAGAAGAAGGTTGTGTAGTAGACATCAAGCTCTTTTCTGGCGCCGTTGCCGGGTGGCTAGGTAAGCGGCACTAACACCCCGTGTTGGTGTCAAAACTGGCGGATCTCGGGTAGGGGGTCCCGAACTGTGCGTCTAGGCCGGATGGTAACAGGAGGCAGGGGACACGATGTTTTACCCAGGTTCGGTCCCTCTTGATGGAGGTAAAACCCTACGTCCTGCTTGATTAATATTGAAGATATGTGTAGTACAAGAGTAGATCTACCACGAGATCAGAGAGGCTAAACCCTAGAAGCTAGCCTATGGTATGATTGTATGTTGTGATTGTTGTCCTACGGACTAAAACCCTTCGGTTTATATAGACACCGGAGAGGGTTAGGGTTACACAAGGTCGGTTACAAAGGAGGAGATATCCATATACGTATTGCCTAGCTTCCCTTCCACGCCAAGTAGAGTCCCATCCGGACACGAGACGAAGTCTTCAATCTTCTATCTCCATAGTCTAACAGTCCGGCCAATGGAGATAGTCCGGCTGTCCGGAGACCCCCTAATCCAGGACTCCCACAATAGCCCCTGAACTAGGCTTCAATGACGACGAGTCCAGCGCGCAGTATTGTCTTCGGCATTGCAAGGCGGGTTCCTTCTCCGAATACATCACAGAAGAATTTGAATACGAGGATAGTGTCCGACCCTGCAAAATAAGTTCCACATTCCACCGTAGAGAGAATAATATTTTCGCAGCTCTAATTTGCTGACTTATTTTGGCAACACGACGTTATGTCATGGCCCGGTGATTATTCGAACCGTTTCTTTTAACCAGCCCTGCACATAACGCGAGGAAGTTTTTCGACACGTCTTGTCAAAGCAGAGATCTTGTCCCCTTATTACGGGATTCTCATCAATACGGGCGTGGGTAACCCAACCGCGCCATCAATTACGGCGCTTGGGGGATAAGCGAGTTTTACCAGGCAAGTGGGGACGCTTAGTTTTGTCCGCCCATATAAAGGGATAAGGATTCACCTTTCTATCCATGCCTTCTTCCTCCTCTGCTCATCCGCTCCCGCACACTCGAGCTCTAGCGCCCAAGTCCTCACTTCCATCTCAACCTTCTCCAACCATGTCCGGAGCGGGAGGCAAGTGGATGGTCTCCTCCGTCACGGAGGGAGACGTCAAGAAACTAAGGAGAGCCGGATAACTGCCCGACGACATCGCGCACCAGCTCCCAGATGAGGGGCAACTCATCCCCACCCCCAGGCCCCAAGAGAGGGTTGTACTCCTCACCCATTTCTTCCGCGGACTGGGATTCCCTCTCCATCCCTTCGTCCGGGGGCTCATGTTCTATTACGGCCTGGATTTCCACGATCTGGCCCTGAACTTCATCCTCAACATCTCGGCATTTATCGTTGTGTGCGAGGCCTTTCTCGGCATCAAGCCCCACTTCGGCCTATGGCTGACGACCTTCAACGTCAAGCCGAAGGTGGTGGGCGGCCGCCAGGCGGAGTGCGGAGGCGCCATGGTGGGCAAGATGCCCAACGTAACATGGCTCGAGGGCTCCTTTGTGGAAACCATAAAGGGGTGGAAATTGGGGTGGTTCTATATCACCGAGCCGCGCGACCCCGCATGGGTAGCGGCCCCCAAGTTCCGATCTGGCACCCCCATGCGGCTCACCTCCTGGAAGGTGAAGGGCCTGTCCTGGAGTAATTCAAAAGAGCTGACAGGACTCCAGACATGTATTGAAAACATGGTGGACAAGAAGCTCAAGCTCGTCAACATAGTCCAGGTTATGCTCATCCGCCGGATACTCCCGTGCCAACAATGGGAGTTCACCTTGTGGGAGTTCAATCCGGCGCAGCACCGAACTCTAAACAGGCTCTTCGACATGACTCATGAAGATGCCTGGAGGGTG
>NC_041384.1:686219626-686344597 GCF_002162155.2 Triticum dicoccoides
AAGCGCCAAGCCACCATGGTAAGTTGTTTTACCTTTCACAGGATACTTATTTTCATATAGATTGGCTCTATGCGGGATCTAAACTCCCGTGCCGTTAATAGGACTGGCAGAAGATGGCCGGACAAATCGACTGTCTGGCTCCCTTGCCCGAAGGCCCTGCAGACGCCCTTCTGGCGAAGATGTTGACTCCGGCCCCTTATAAGGTGCCGGAGAAGACCAAGAAGGCCAAGGGAGCTCGAAAGAGTTCCCCACGCCAGGCGTCGTCAGACTCACCGTCCGATGATGCTGCGGCGCACTCTTCCCCCGAAGACGAGGAAGAGGAATAAGAGGCTCCCCGACCGACTGGGGGAGACAAGAAAAGGAAGGCCGCCCCAACTGGGAAGGCCAGAGGGTCCAAGAAGGGAAGGACTCTCCTTTCGGACAGCTCCACCACCGCCGACGAAAGTGAAGACGAGTGGTTGCCCAGGGCCAAGCCCCAGGGGAGATCGTAAGTATTCTGATACCAAAGTAACCCATAGGATTCCTTTGTCGCATTGCTTTCCCTGATCGCCGAACGTAATTACGCAGGCCGCCACGAGCCAATATCGAGGTATCGTCGGACGACTCCCTGGGTTCGTCAGACATGGATAGCGATCCAGTCCCGACTGCCACCTCCCCTCGTCCTGCCGATGACGCCGAGGTGTTGTCTCAAGAGGCACCGGTTCGAGGGGAGACAGTCCCGGAGGCGCCTCAAGGCGACCTTCCGGACTCCGGGAGCAGAGGGGATGGGGCCCCTGAGAGCTCTGAGTTCGGCCCTCAGCCGAACACCGCGCCGGAACCTCCAGCGGTTTCGGGCTCGAGTAGGCTGTCTCCTTCTGAGAGGGGTGAGACGCCTGTGCCGGTGACCTCTGTCCATCCAGAGGCGCCGGACCATCTGTTGGAAGTGCTTCCATCAAGGAGGAGCACCGCACTATCATGAGTGCGGTGATCCAGAAGGTTTAGTCCGCCAAGAGCGGATTGACTGAAGCCTATACTAGCCTTCTAACAGGCTTCGAGGTAAGTGTTTTTAAAATGTAGTAGAAGTATTACCGCATAGACAGTAGCCCATGATGCTTTGTTCGGTGTTCGCAAAGAAAAGCCGAACAGAGGATCAAATAATGTCGCAGGAGTCTAATATAAGTATGTCAGTATGCATATGCAGGCTTCTCTGCTGGCGTCCGGCGCACTAACTGCGGAGGTCACCGTACTGAAGCAGGACCTTGATGGGTCCAAGAAAGAGCTCGGCCTTGTCAAGAGGTAGCTCGAGGAGAACGAGGGTAAGTAATACCCCGTCTATAGATATATGTATATATAAGAAAGGACGCGATTGCAGAATGACAGGATCATTGTATGTTTTGCCAGGGCCACAGCCGAGGTGGTGACCCGGAAGCAAGCGCTGACCAAGGCCGAAGAGACAACGGCCAAGGAGTGCACCGAGCGAGAGAGGCACGAGGCTCGGGTGGGCGAGGTGCAGCAAGAGCTCCAGGCTCTCGTGACGAAGCACGAGGCGTTGGAGCTTGACTTGAAGACGCGAGAGTCTGAGCATGCCGTGGCCCGTGAGAGCGCGAAGAGTGCCAAGGCCGAGGCCCAGAAGGCCCTTTAGGAGATCGACGCGATGAAGAAGATAGTGGCGGGTAAGGCTTTCTATATGCAAAGCAAGCATGTAAAAGTGAATTATCGATTACTTACCCGGATCCGGAGCTCTTCAAGAGCATTCGCAGATTTGCCCCATGGTGTGTCCGATGCCGCACAATTTTACCAGGCCGAGGACGGGAGCTCGACGGAGAAGTTGTTCTGGTCTCAGTATGCTGAGGCTGAACATCCGGTGCCAATGAGCGACCAGCTGAAGCAGATGGTCGAGCTACATAAGGCGGCCGATCAGGCCATGAAGGGCTTCATAGTCCGGTTGTGGCCTAGCGATGCCCTTCCGAACAGCTTCTTCGTCCTGGTGAGGCGGCTTGCGGATGCCTGCCCATGGCTGGAGGTCGTCAAGCGATCCGTTTGCATTGAAGGTGCACGACGGGCTTTCGCCCATGTAAAAACGCAGTGGGTCAAGCTAGACGCCGTGAAGCTGATCAAGGAGGGGCTGCCGGAGGGCAAGGAGCACCGTCACCCCGAGATGTACTACGAGGTTGTTCTGCCGGGCGCCCGTCTTATCACGGATGAGTGTTCACAAAATGTAATATTTGAATGAGACTTGCTCGTTTTGTCCTGTATGTATGAAAAATTATATCGTATTCGCTATGCAACGCTTGTGTGAATTTAAAATATTACCTTCTGTTTGGCTGTTTATCCAATCTGAGAGATGGCTAATCCTCGGCTTCTGCCCCCATGCCACAAGTGCTGGGGTGTTCGGGATAAACCTGAGCACTCTTGTTCCCATGTGTTGGGTCCTTCGAGGGAGGTGCTCAGCACAACGAACAAGGCAACCGGACTAATAATGCTTTATCACTCTCACTTAGCCATAGAATTCTATAATTTTAAATTTCGGCGAAGCCCCTGGTATTCGGAAGGCCGAATTCGGGGCGCGATACACGCCTGTAAGCAGGACAAAGCCGGCCCCTCGCCCTAAGCGGCATAAGTCTTTAGGGACTCGAAAAACCTCGCCGAACAGTGACCAGTCTCTCGCCTTATCATGACAGTCAGTTTTAGCTTTCTCTACTGAGGTGCTCAGCCCGGCAGAACCAGGGCATAATCGCAGTAGTTCTCCTAGCGCTACCTTAGCCGATAGAGTGCAACATAAGGTACCAAAACATAGGAGCCGGGCAAACCCAACATTTGACCAAAGACATGATTCGGAGCTGATGCATATAATGCTTTAAGTTCGGGGTGCCGCACTTGTGAAAGTGTTCGGACATTTCACACCATATTGTGGGTACGTAAGCCCCTGGTGCATTGGTCATACTAGAGTGTACGGTTGCAAGGCATCATTAATGAACACATAGATATATATATATATATATATATATATATATATATATATATATATATATAACAAAGATGCAATAATAGTCATAATGCCATGCATTATTTATTAAAAAATTGCATTAAAGCAGAGTGATACAGATAGTGCAATAAGCAAAAGAGTAGGACTATGTCCCTTCCAAGGGCGAGCTGAGGAATGATATGAAAGCTGTAATCAACCTGGGAATTCCATTGTATAACGTAGTTGTCTGCCTCCTTGGTTTTTGTATCATGTGTTCGGCAATAGAGCTGCCGGACAGTGTTTCCAGAGATTAAAGTCCTGAAAGAAAAAGAAAATTAACCAAACAGGAAGCCCCTAGTGCGGTTTAGGCCGCGTTTTGGGGCGTGCCGCAGTTGTGCCCCCCCCTCCCCACCTGTGCCCATGGTATTTTTAATGCGTAATTATGTACGCGTGGCACGAATATCGCTGTTGGGCTGGGATTGGGATGGCCGCCGTATTGCTACGCGAGCTCAGATAGCGCTAGGCGGTCTATTTGTCGATTGCCCCAAGCACGCTTGAAGGTGTCCGGGCTTTGAAACGCCGAACTGGTAGATTGCCTTGAGAGGTTGCTTTGCGCTTCTGCTGCAAGGGCTGCGGTGTGCTCCTCTGTTCGAAGAGAGCGCTATGTGTTTCCATTGACTGTAATAACTCCGCGAGGTCCTGGCATCTTGAGCTTGAGGTATGCATAATGTGGTACCGCATTGAATCTAGCAAATGTGGTTCGTCCGAGCAGCGCGTGATAACCACTGCGAAACGGGACTATATCGAAGATTAACTCTTCGCTTCGGAAGTTATCCGAGGATCCAAAGATCACTTCCAGTGTAATTGAGCCTGTGCAGTGGGCCTCTACGCCTGGAATGACGCCCTTAAAGGTCGTTTTTGTGGGTTTGATCCTTGAGGGGTCTATACCCATTTTGCACACTGTGTCTTGATAAAGCAGGTTCAGGCTGCTGCCGCCGTTCATAAGGACTCGAGTGAGGTGAAATCCGTCGATGACTGGGTCTAGGACCAGTGCGGTGAATCCGCCATGACGGATACTAGTGGGGTGGTCCCTGCGATCGAAGGTGATCGGACAGGAGGACCAAGGGTTGAACTGTGGGGCGACTGGCTCCAACGCATATACGTCCCTGAGCGCACGCTTCCGCTCCCTCTTGGGGATGTGGGTTGCATATATCATGTTCACTGTCTGCACTTGCAGGGGAAACCTCTTCTGTCCTCCAGTGTGCGGCTGCCGGTGTTCTTCCTCGTCATCGCTATGTGGCCCCTTGTCCTTGTTTTCGGCAATTAACTTGCCGGCCTGCTTGAACACCCAACAATCCCTGTTGGTGTGATTGGCTGGCTTTTCTGGGGTGCCATGTATTTGACACGAGCGATCGAGTATACGGTCCAAGCTGGACGGACCCGGCATACTTTGTTTGAATGGCTTTTTCCGCTGACCGGGTTTAGAGCCTTTGAATCCGGCATTGACTGCTGTATCCTCAGTACTTTCGCTGTTAATGTGGCGCTTATGCTTGTTGCGACGTGACCTGCTATTGCTGTCCTTGGTATCTGAGGTACCATGGTTCTTTGATATGTTATTACTGCGAGCCAACCAGCTATCTTCTCCCGCACAAAAGCGGGTCATGAGCGTCGTGAGAGCTACCATAGATTTCGGCTTTTCCTGACCAAGGTGCCGGGCTAGCCACTCGTCTCGGATGTTGTGCTTGAAAGCCGCTAAGGCCTCCGCATCCGGACAGTCGACGATTTGATTTTTCTTTGTAAGGAACCGAGTCCAGAATTGCCTGGCCGACTCTTCTGGCTGCTGAAGTATGTGGCTCAAGTCATCGGCGTCTGGTGGTTGCACATAAGTGCCGTGAAAGTTGTCAAGGAATGCGGCTTCCAGATCTTACCAACAGCTAATGGAGTCCGCTGGCAAGCTATTAAGCCAATGCCGCGCTGGTCCTTTGAGTTTTAGTGTGAGGTACTTGATGGCATGTAAGTCATCACCGCGGGCCATGTGGATGTGGAGGAGGAAGTCCTCAATCCATACTGCGGGATCTGTTGTGCTGTCATATGATTCAATGTTTACAGGTTTGAAACCTTCTGGGAATTGATGTTCCATTACTTCGTCTGTGAAGCATAAGGGGTGTGCGGCGCCTCTGTATTGGGCTATATCGCGACGCAGCTCGAATGGGTCCTGCCTGCTGTGTTCGGCCTGGCCGGATTTGCTTTTACTATATCCGGCGCGACGTTTGCCGTCTCGCAGAGTGGTGCGCCCTCGTGATCCCTAGATCGATCTTGAATGTTTTGCTTTGTCCTCCAATATGTCTCGTAGGTCTGGTGTATCTCCCCATGCCTTTTATTTGGATGGTGTTGGGGTGGAGGCTGAGCTTTTGGCTGGAATGCCTCTCTATCGTGGCCACGAGGTGGCCGATCAGCCGTATCATACGCTTCTTCCTCTAGTTGGGGTAGTAACCTGCGCTTTGGGTAACTCTGGGAGGGACGCTCGAGTTTATATTCCTCGGCCGCAGGACTTCAGTCCATTTGTCAGCTAGCAGATCTTGATCAGCTTGAAGCTGCTGCTGCTTTTTCTTCAGGCTATTTGCCATGGCCATAAGCCTACGCTTGAAGCGCTCTTGTTCGACGGGATCCTCTGGTATGGCGAATTCATCGTCGCCGAGGCTTGCCTCGTCTTCAGAGGGGGCATGTAATTTTCATCCTCCTCCTCTCCGCCAGCCGCTCTCTCAGGAGAGCTGGCTCCTTCATCCTCCTGCTCTAAATCTTGCTGGAGGGGATTGTTGTTGTCTTCGGCGCTATCCAGAGTGTTATTATCTCCTGTGCCGGGATCACCACTTTTGCTTTGGCGGGACTTAGAGCGGCGCCGCTAACGTTGGTGCTTGGGTTGCTTCTTGGAGGGGTCATCCTCCGCTATCTCGTCGCCATTGCCTTCATTGGGTGTATCCACCATGTATATGTCATACGACGAGGTGGCTTTCCAGTGCCCTATAGGTGCTGGTTCATGTTCGTCTCCTACATCGTCGTCCATATCATCGATGTCTTCGGAGTTGAAGTCGAGCATGTCGGTTAAATCATCGACAATGGCTACAAAGTGGGTGGTGGGTGGGCATCGAATTTCTTCATCGTCGGCATCCCAATCCTGTTGGCCATAATCCGGTCAGGGCTCTCCTGACAAAGAGAGAGACCTTAGTGAATTCGGAATGTCGCCGAAGGGTGAGTGCTGAAAGATATCCGCGTCGGTGAATTCCATGATCGGCCCCCAATCGGATTCGATTGGCAGGGGCACGGATGGTTCAGGGTCCGGAAGAGAGTCCGGCACCTTGGAGTCATGGGCTGCGCAGAGGATTATGCTGGTGTTTGGCTCGATCGCCGTCGAGACTGTAGCCCCTGAGGCGGTGTCTAGCCACCCATCCTCGATTGGCGCAGTTGGCTCCGAGCTAAGGGTCGGAGCTGATGCGGGCGCGGCCTCTAGGGTACCGTCCGGTGGCAGAGCGAGGTCATACCCATCGCGACAGTGCAGCGCGCCCGGCTGTGGCTCGAATCTGTCGAAGATCAAGTCCCCACAGATGTTGGCCGTGTAATTCAAACTTCCAAATCTAACCCGATGGCCAGGGGCGTAGCTTTCAATCTGCTCCAGATGGCCAAGCGAATTAGTCCGCAGTGCAAAGACGCCGAATACGAAGATCTGTCCGGGGAGAAAAGTCTCACACTGGACCACATCGCTACCGATGATAGTAGGAGCCATCAAGCCTAACGGCGACGACACAGAGGAACTCTCAATGAAAGCACCAATGTAGGTGTCAAAACCGGCGGATCTCGGGTAGGGGGTCCCGAACTGTGCGTCTAGGCCGGATGGTAACAGGAGGCAGGGGACATGATGTTTTACCTAGGTTCGGGCCCTCTTGATGGAGGTAAAACCCTACGTCCTGCTTGATTAATATTGAAGATATGTGTAGTACAAGAGTAGATCTACCACGAGATCAGAGAGGCTAAACCCTAGAAGCTAGCCTATGGTATGATTGTATGTTGTGATTGTTTTCCTACGGACTAAAACCCTTCGGTTTATATAGACACCGGATAGGGTTATGGTTACACAAGGTCGGTTACAAAGGAGGAGATATCCATATACGTATTGCCCAGCTTGCCTTCCACGCCAAGTAGAGTCCCATCCGGACACGAGACGAAGTCTTCAATCTTGTATCTTCATAGTCTAACAGTCCGGCCAATGGAGATAGTCCGGCTGTCCGGAGACCCCCTAATCCAGGACTCCCACACCCCGTCAACTAAGCTCTTTTCTGGCGCTGTTGTTGGGGAGGTGAGTGCTTGAAGGTATATCTTTATATCCTGCAATCGAATCTTTTTGTTTCTTGTTTTATCACTAGTTTAGTCTATAAAAGAAAATTACAAAAAAAATGGAATTAAGGGTACCGCATATGCTTCATCTTTTTAATATCTATCATGAAAATAAGGATTCCGATAATTGTGCTCAAGTGCTAGAAGAAGAATACATTAGAATGTTTGGCACTAAATATTTGAATGATGAGCATGATTGCAATGTTGTTAGTATGAATTCCTTGAATATCCATGATGCCAACGATATGCAAAGCCACAAGCTTGGGGAAGCTATGTTTGATGAAGATGATATTTTTTGCCCCCCAAGTTTTGATGAGAAAATTTATTATGATGAAAGCATGCCTCCCATTTATGATGATTATATTGATGAAAGTGGATTTGGAGAGGTCATGACTTTATTTTTTGATGAATCCACTATTTCGGAAGAGGTTCCAATTGATTGTGAGAACAAAGTTGCTATCTATGATGATTATTGTGATGACTTGCATGCTATAAATAATAATGATATCCATGAAACTTGTCATCATGATTTTAGTTTTCAATTGGATTATGCCTCACATGATAATTATTTTGTTAAGTTTGCTCCCACTATTATTCATGAGAAGAATTTTGCTTGTGTGGAGAGTAATAAAATTTCTATGATTGTAGATAATGAAAAGAATGCTTTAGGTGCTGGTTATATTGTTTAATTCATTCATGATGCTACTGAAAATTATTATTAGGGAGGAACATATGCTTGTAGGATTTGCAATAATATCAAGTTTTCTCTCTATGTGCTTAAAATCTTGAAGTTTTGCTTGCTTTACCTTCCTATGCAAGTTGATTATTGCTCCCATAAGTTGTTTGCTAACAAAATCCCTATGCATAGGAAGTGGGTTAGACTTAAATGTGCTAGTCATATTCTTCATTATGCTCTATTTATGTTTCAATTCTTATCTTTTATGTGAGCATCATTGAAATCATCATGCCTAGCTAGGGGGGTTAAACGATAGTGCTTGTTGGAAGGCAACCCAATTTTATTTTTTGTTCCTGTTTAATATTAAATATCTCATATAGACTCTGTTATTATTGTATTTTTGTGTTTAATTAGTGTTTGTGGCAAGTAGAACCTTTGGGAAGACTTGGGGAAAGTCTTTGCGATCATGCTGTAAAAAACAGAAACTTTAGCGCTCACGAGAATTTCTGCCAGCTTTTATTGGAGAGTGCTATTTAGTTAATTCTTTTTGCAGATGATTAATAGATAAATTCCTCACGTCCAGCAATTTATTTGAGAATTGTATGAGTTCCAGAAGTAAAATTTTGATTCAGATTACTACAGACTGTTCTATTTTTGGCAGATTCTGTTTTTTATGTGTTGTTTGCTTATTTTGATGAATCTATGAGTAGTACCGGAGGGTATGCCCATAGAGAAGTTGGAATGCAGTAGATATTACACCAATATGAATTTAGAATTAGTTCATTACAGTACCTTGTGATGGTGATTTGCTTTCTTATACTAACGGAGCTTACGAGTTTTCTGTTAAGTTTTGTGTTGTGAAGTTTTCAAGTTTTGGGTAAAGATTCGATGGACTATGGAATAAGGGGTGGTAAGAGCCTAAGTTTGGATATTCCCAAGGCACCCCATGGTAATTTTCAAGGACAACCAAGAGCCTAAGCTTGGGGGTGCCCCGGAAGGCATCCCCTCTTACGTCTTCGTTCATCAGTAACTTTACTTGTAGCTATATTTTTATTCACCACATGATATATGTTTTGCTTGGAGCGTCAATTTATTTTGTTAGGATTTGCTTGCTGTTATTTAGAACAATTTTTTGCATCTTTTATTTCAATAAAAGTGGCATTGATAGCCTTTACTATGCCTATTTTACAAGTCTTCATGTTGCTGTTTGAAAACAGAAAGTTTACCGCTTTTGCAATAATTCCCTAGAAAATTAAGAATGTGATAAAATGTTGAAACCTTTTGCATATTAAGCTCTGATAAATTTACTACAGTGGGAATTTTCTTTCATAATTTTTGGAGGTAGGGAAGTATGGATCTTTCTGCAGTCTTTTCAGACTGTCCTGTTTGAGCAGATTGCTGTTATGTTTGCATTATTTGCATATGTTTGCTTCTTTAATGATTCTATTTTAGGATAGGACTATTAAATATGAAGAGGCATTTAGTATGAAATTTTGAATAATAATTTTAGTGATTTGCTACAGTAGAGTATGATAAGGTTTTTGCAATGGTTTGCACTAACTTATCTCATGAATCCTTGTTGAGTTTTGTGTGGATGAAGCTTTTGAGATTTAGGGAGACCGTGATATGAGAGGAATTAAGGAGACACAAAAGCTCAAGCTTGGGGATGCCCAAGGCATCCAAGATAATATTTCAAGAAGTCTCAAGCGTCTAAGCTTGGGGATGCCCCGGTTGGCATCCCACCTTTCTTCTTCAACATCTATCGGTTAGTTTCGGTTGATCCTAAGTTTTTGCTTCTTCACATGATGTTTGCCATCATTAGAATGCCATTTTATTTTGCTTTGCTTGCTGTTTGAATAAAATATCAAGATCTGAAATTATTAAATGAGAGAGAGTCTTCACATAGTTGTTCGGGATTTGGAGTTGTGTTCGGATCTGGACTATTGTGGCCGCCCTCCCCTTGCCACACCACAGATGGCTTGAAATGCCTTTCCAGGAAGATGTTGGGTGGGACGGGGTCGCGCTTAGCGCCGATGCGAGCAAGGACGTCCGCCGCTTGGTTACTTTCTCAGACGACATGATGAAATTCCAGCCCTTCGAACCGAGCCGACATTTTTAATACGACATTATGATAAGCTACCATCTTTGGATCTTTGGCGTCAAAGTAAACGTTTATTTGAGATATGGCGAGGTTTGAGTCCCCGCGCACCTCCAGGCATTGTATGCCCATGGATACGGCCATCCGAAGACCATGCAGTAGGGCCTCGTATTTGGCTGCGTTGTTAGAGTCTGTGTATAATATCTGGAGTACATACTGGACAACGTCTCTAGTAGGGGATGTTAACACGACTCCCGCTCCTAGCCCTGCCAACATTTTGGAGCCGTCAAAATACATAACCCAATTGGAATATGCGCCGTACTCTTTAGGAAGTTCGGCCTCTGTCCATTCGGCGATGAAGTCGACCAGTACTTGGGATTTGATGGCTCGTCGTGACTTGTATGTTATGTCGAATGAAAGTGGCTCTATGGCCCGTTTGGCGATCTGTCCCGTGGCATCGCGGTTGTTTATTATGTCATTGAGTGGGACCTCAGAAGCCACCATGATTGAACACTCCTGGAAGTAGTGTCGTAGTTTGCGGGATGCCATGAAGACCGCGTATGCTATCTTTTGGTAGTGGGGGTACCGGGATTTGCACAGTGTGAGGACAGTTGATACGTAGTATACTGGTTTTTGGAGAGGAAATTTGTGTTCGTCCTGTTCTCGTTTGACGACGAGCACAGCGCTTACCACCTGATGTATTGCCGATATGTATAACAACATGGGCTCGCCAGTGTTTGGTGCGGCCAGGATTGGGTTGCTCGCTAGGAGGGATTTTAATTCCTCTAGTCTGGCAGTCACCGCGTCTGTCCATTCGAAGTTATCAGTGTGCCGTAAGAGGCGATAGAGTGGTAGTGCCTTTTCTCCTAATCTGGAGATAAAGCGGCTTAGCGCTGCCACACATCCAGCTAGTTTTTGGAGCTGTTTGAGGTCTGTTGGTGTAGCCAACTGTGACAGAGCTCGGATTTTAGCTGGATTTGCTTTGATTCCTCTATTGGAAACAATGAAGCCCAGCAGTTTTCCAGTGGGGATGCCCAAGACACACTTTTCCGGGTTGAGCTTAATGTCATATGCCCGGAGGTTGTCAAATGTAATACGTAAGTCGTCTATTAGTGTCTCGGCGTGCCTAGTTTTGATGATGACATCATCGACGTAAGTTTCTACTGTTTTGTTGATCTGTTTCTCCAGGCATGTTTGAATCATGCGTTGGTATGTGGCGCCGGCGTTCTTGAGCCCAAAGGGCATGGTGTTGAAGCAAAATGGCCCATATGGGGTGATAAATGCTGTTGCGGCTTGATCGGACTCCTTCATTTTGATTTGATGGTATCCTGAATATGCATCGAGGAAACAAAGTGAGTCGTGTCCTGCGGTCGCGTCGATGATTTGATCAATGTGGGGGAGGGGGAAGGGATTCTTAGGGCAAGCCTTGTTGAGGTCTTTGAAATCGACGCACAGACGCTAGGATTTGTCCTTCTTTGGTACCATCACCAGGTTTGCCAGCCAGTCTGGATGTTTGATTTTTCTAATGAATCCGGCCTCGATGAGTTTGGCCAGCTCCTCCCCCATGGCTTGTCGCTTGGGTTCGGAAAAGCGCCGCAGTGTTTGCTTAACCGGTTTAAACCCCTTTAATATATTGAGGCTATGTTCGGCCAGCTCGTGTGAGATCCCTGGCATATCTGAAGGGTGCCAGGCGAATATGTCCCAGTTTTCATGCAGGAATTCTCGTAGTGCGGTGTCAACTGTTGGGTTCAGTTGAGCTCCGATGGATGATGTCTTCTTGGAGTCTGTTGGGTGGACCTGGAATTGGACTATTTCTTCTGCTGGTTTGAAGGAGGCGGATTTAGGGTGTTTGTCGAGGATCATGTTGTCCCTGTCCACCGTGGAGCGTAGTGCAGTTAATTTGTCGGCCGCGAGGGCTTCGGATAGCGCCTCCAGGGCCAGGGATGCGATTTTGATTTCAGCGCAGAGTGCTATGTCCGGATCACTGACGAGAGTGATTATATCGTTTGGTCCGGGCATTTTTAGCTTCATATACCTGTAATGGGGTATGGCCTGGAAGCGTGTAAAAGCGTCCCGCCCCAAAAGGGCTGTAACGCCCTCGATGCGGCTATATCTCCTACGTGTCGAAGCACGACTTAGAGGCATAACCGCATTGAAAGCAATGTCGCAAGTGAGGTAACCTTCACACAACCCATGTAATACATAAGGGAAAGAGATACATAGTTGGCTTACAATCGCCACTTCACACAATTACATGAATAAAACATTACATCATCCAAATACAATCAAGGTCCGACTACGGAACCAAAATAAAAGAAGACTACCCCAAATGCTACACAGATCCCCGATCGACCCCAACTTTGCTCCACTACTGATCGGCTAGAACAAAGCAACACAAAGGACAAGATCTTCATCGAGCTCCTCCTTGAGCTTGGTTGCGTCATCTGCATGGTTCAATGGCACCTGCAAGCTGGTTATGGAAGTATCTGTGAGTCATGGGGACTCAGCAATCTCGCACCCTCGCGATCAAGACTATTTAAGCTTATGGGTAAGGTAAAGGTATGAGGTGGAGCTGCAGCAAGCGACTAGCATATATGGTGGCTAACATACGCAAATGAGAGCGAGAAGAGAAGGCAAAGCACGATCGAGAAACTATGATCAAGAAGTGATCCTAGAATAACGTACGTCAAGCATAACTCCAACACCGTGTTCACTTCCCGGACTCCGCCGAGAAGAGACCATCACGGTTACACACGCGGTTGATGTATTTCAATTAAGGTCAACTTCAGGTTTTCTACAACCGGACATTAACAAGTTCCCATCTGCCCATAACCGTGGGCATGGCTTTCGAAAGTTCAAATCCCTGCAGGGGTGTCCCAACTTAGCCCATCACAAGCTCTCACGGTCAACGAAGGATATTCCTTCTAGCGGGAAGACCCGATCAGGCTCGGAATCCCGGTTACGAGACATTTCGACAGGTAAAACAAGACCAGCAAGACCGCCCGATGCGCCGACATCCTGATAGGAGCTGCACATATCTCGTTCTCAGGGCAACACCGGATGAGCGCTCCGTACAACTAAAACCAGCCCTCAAGTTTCCCCGAGGTGGCGCTGCAAAGGACTCTAGTTCGGACCAACACTTAGACAAGCACTGGCCGTGGGGGGTTAAAATAGAGATGACCCTCGGGATGCGTGACTCCCAAGGGAAAAAGGCTAGGTGGTGAATGGTAAAACCAAGGTTGGGCCTTGCTAGAGGAGTTTTATTCAAGGCAAACTGTCAGGGGTTCCCATTATTACCCAAGCGCGTAAGGAACGCAAAATCCGGGAACATAACACTGATATGACAGAAACTAGGGTGGCAAGAGTGGAACAAAACACCAGGCATAAGGCCGAGCCTTCCACCCTTTACCAAGTATATAGATGCATTAATTAAATAAGATATATTGTGATATCCCAACAAGTAAACATATTCCAACAAGGAACAACATCTCCATGTTCCAACAAGGAACAAACTTCAATCTTCACCTGCAACTAACAACGCTATAAGAGGGGCTGAGCAAAGCAGTAACATAGCCAAACAATGGTTTGCTAGGACAAGGTGGGTTAGAGGCTTGGTTCAGAATATGAGAGGCATGATAAGCAAGTGGTAGGTATCGCAGCATAGGCATAGCAAAAGAGCGAGCAACTAGCAAGCAAAGATAGAAGTGATTTCGAGGGTATGGTTATCTTGCCTTAAATCCCGCAAGGAAGAAGAACGAGTCCATGAAGAAGACAAAACGGACGTAGATGAACGGATCCTCACAACACGACGTTATCGGAACCAACCCGAAGAAGCAACACCGGAAAAAGCAAACAACACAGTAAACAACCAACACATCAACATGGCATGATGCACAATCGAGTATGATGCATGTCCGGTTTAATGAAGCATGGCATGGCAAAGTGCACAAACAATCCTACAAATTAAGTGGAGCTCATTATGCAACGGAGTTACATATTGAAGAAAACTCCACATGACTTATTTAGTTCTCTCTCGTTTATGTACCCAACAATATTAAATGTTGTTAGCATGGCAAGAGGTGAAGCATGATGAAACTATCTAAGCTGGGCAAGTTTAAATGAGGCCGGAAGCAACTAACAACAATTCCGGAAAACTCCTCATGAGCATATTATAGATTTGGTAATGTTCCGCCCTAAACAAAATTTTATAGTTGTTCAACATGCAAAGTGATGCCACCATGTTAAACTAGGCAAAATTCTACCCCATTTACATATAAAGTTTGTTAGGTTTGAAGCTACGGTTATTTAGTTATGAAATAAAGCATTTTAGCAAGTTATTTAAACAAATATAAACAAACAGCATTTTAAACATGGATGAAAGTTGCATATTATTAAACTAGATTAAAATCTAAGCAAGTTTCATATATAAAGTTTTTACATATGATGCATGGTTGGAGAGTTATTATATGCATGATCATGAAGGGGTTTTCTGCAAAACTCTTGCCTCAGGAATAAGGCAAAAATCATAGACAAGGGAAAAATAAAATACATTGGGCCGAATCCGAGGCTGGCCCAATAGCACAGGGGAGGGGTGGTTTGGCAGCTGCTGACCATTGGGCCTTGGCCCAACTGGTGGAGAGGGAAGGCCTGTAGGGGGCGCGCAACTAGGCCTGTTAAACCTGCGCTCGGTCAATGCGCGAGCGAGAGGAGCGGGCGAGCTGCTGCTGTTTGCTTCTGAAGAACAGAAATAGCAACACGTCCATGGTGATGCAGGAGATGACGGCAGGGGGGTCCCGGCAACGGGGACGGCGGGAACCGGCGAGAACGGGCGGATCGAGACGTCCGGCGTCGGTTCCGGGCAACGGTGGCGGACGGAGCTCGGGTGCGAGGCTCCAAATCCATGGCGCTGTCCAAGATGTAGAGATAGAGAGAGATTACGGACAAGCAGAAGCTTCAGCGGAATAGAGACAAGGGAAGGGAGCAGGTGCAGCGAGGACGACCTGGCCGTGACCTTCGTCGACGGCGGGCGTGGGTGCTCTAGGTGGTCATGGGGGGTGCGGGCTGACGAGAGAGGTTAGGTTGGACCTGGCGGTAGGTAGTGAGCTGTGTAGACGGTCTCGAGCTGAGAGAAGAGAAGAGAGGGAGGCCCGGCGACTGTTTCCGGAGACCGAAAACGTCCGACGTTAGACCGGCTACTATTGCCGCTATATTTATCCGTTGGGGCATCAAACGATCTCCGAATGCGATGAAACTTGACAGGAGGTCTATCTACACTATAATAAGACCACACGTCAACTCTCATCCCATTCCAAGAACATTTTCCGGCCACTTATAAAATACTATTTCAGACATGCCGCGGGCGCGTGCAAGTGTGGTTGAGCTCAGAATGGACAACAGACAGAACGAGGAGACCGGGACGGATGCAAGTTTTGAAAACATAATGATGCAAAGCGGATGATGACATGGCAAGATGCAACACGCAAGCAAAAGACTAGGCAACAACAGCGAATAACTGGAGGACACCTGGCACATCAGTCTCCGGGCGTTACAACACTCCACCACTACGAGAGGATCTCGTCCCGAGATATAGAATGGCACCGGAGGGACAAACGGAAGAGAAAGAGAAGAGGTAAAACTAAGTTGCTTCTTTGACAAACGAGTGAGACCAAAGAACCTTGAAAAGGTTAAGCCATTTCGAGAAAAGAATACAACGGATATGACAAAGTTGAAAAACACTTTGTTAGAAAAGAGGAACAAGGAAGAACAACTTCGAGCAGCACTCCGGTTGAGAAGGGATGCAAGATTTGATAAGGCGAAAAGAGCTTGAGGAAAAAGGACACAACACTCGGGTTAAATGGATAAACCAAGAAAAGAACACGATCCTGACAAAACGAAAAGATGGGTTGAAGAGAGCAACATCACAAAGCCTCCGGAACAAAAGTAACAATGGAATGGGATGAACGAAGGGAAACAAGATCTCGAGGGAGCACACTTACAACAAATGCTAGAACGGAGTTGTTGGAAAACCAACAACAAAAAGAATAATCTTGATATGGTCTTATGGAATGCATCTCAAAAATTATGAGGTGACAACCTGCCACTCACGGGGAGAAGAATTGGATTGGCATGAACAAGGAGACGAGAAGCTTATTTCACCGGGAGGGTAGATGAAGAACTTGGATCATATATGAGCACCATTATAGCAACAATCCTTAGGGAAGGCTTTAGGTGAAATATAACCCAATATAACTCCAATGAAGAGATTGATGGATTTAAAATACCTCATTCCTAACAATATGTGAATCATGAAGCATGAACTCAAATTATCAAGAATGATGTAATACCATCTCAAAAGATGAGATATGAAAGAATTGCGCTTCGGAATGCAAATAACAATTGAAGAATGAAAAGAATCCTTGGCGAACCATCATATAGAGCCTCCACAAAGAACTCTGGTAAACAAAAAAAATAATAACGAAAATAAAGAGAAGTTGGAAAACACAAGGTGAAACCTTGTAATGATTTAGATGGATCTCCGTGATAATTAGAGGTTGGAACTCCGGGAAAGAAAGATAAACAAATGAGATCAAGAAATTTTGATGAGCCTCCGGAATAAGGAATTGAATTTACTTGATGAAGCAAGAATAAGAATTACATTATGCTCATCCTTCACCACTTATGTTGATTACAAACAATGGATTTGGCATACTACTTATTCTCGTAGGAAGGATTAAGATAGATATAGCGCGAACTTGTGAAAGCCTTCAACGAAACACCGGTAGAATTGAAACCACGAATGAATTGATAAGGAAGAGAAATCTTGAACGAACCACCGTAAGAATTGAAAATGAACGAAGAAAAGATGAAGAAACACTGGGAAAAATTATAAAATGAACGAAGATGCTTGAGAGGATTTAGATACAAGTGAACGAAGGGATCACGAACTGATTAGAGAATATTGAATGATGCACCGGTAAGATTTAGGAGAACGATAACTGAAAGCTGGGAATGAATAATTATGAGATGATGGGCTCTGGAGAAAACAAACTGAAAAGAATCTTGAATTGCTCCGGATAGGTAAAAAGAATTCTGACAATCAAAAACAATTATGAGAGGTTGGCAACAAGCTAGAACCATGAATCTTGAAGAGAATGAAGCAAGATTAAAGAGAAACTCTACTTCGGTCTTCAAATGTCGAGAGTGACGATGAGAAACACCACCAATAATTGTAGAGGCACTCCGGAAGAATCAAAAGCGAAGAGATTGAGCCAACGATAAAAAGAATTTTGAAAGATCTTGGAGAAAGACATTTGACTGATGATAATTCATTATTACGTCAAACTTGGAGAAGAATATGAGAGTAACTCTAGGAAATCAAAAGAGTCAGGTAAGATCCTGGGAAAAGACCTGTGGGTTAGGTCCCACTCAAGAGAAACACCATTAAAGGATTTGAAGAGAGATAATGCACTGGTTGAAATAAAAGACTTGAATGAGAGAGCATCCTCGAAAGATTTTGAATGAGAGCAGAGTGTAAGCACGAATCTTCGAGATATCTTGAGCACCCCGGAACGATTGAGTAGCAAGCGGGAAATGATTATGAGGTCCACCGGTAAGATAAAACTTCTGAAACAAGGAAAAGGATATGACCAACACCAAAATCTTGAATCGGATCCATCGGAGAAGAAAAGAGAATGAAGAATGACGAACTTGAAGCTCCGTTAGAATCTTCATGAGAATCACTGGATAAGAATATTGATGGAAAAGAATGGAGAGTCTTCATAACCGATAAGATGGATACTTGATTAAGAATTCTGAGTCCTCGAAGAAAAAAGGGTGGGTGGGCGGGAAAAAAACAAAGACAACTTGGGATGGATGAAACGAACAACATTGAGAAGAAGTGATAATTGATCTTGCGGGAGTTGAAATGATCGGATCCACTTGAAGAGAAACACGCCGTTTTAAAAGAAATTGGCATGACAATCTCGATTATCATGAAGGATTAGTATTCACATCGGAGTATGAGAACACCATTTGGGGAAGGTATGGAATCAACACTTGACTTCGAAGCAACCCGAATACCACAACTCAAAACAAAACAAAAGGATTGGCTTGCAGAATAAGCCGGAACAAACATATGATAGAGATTTATTCTGAAGTTTTCATGGTGGGGCCTACACGGGCTCGATCGTACAGCACCATCATGTACAAGGCAGTGCACATGACATACGAAGCGTCCCCGAGTCGGCATAGCCAAGGACTCTTTAAGACACAACGAGACCACTATAAAACCGACCGTGAATAGGCGGACCACTAGACGTCGAACCCCAATTTCATATCATACATCTGTCGGAAAGATATCCTAAGAGCTACTTGAATTCCCACTTATAAACTCCTGAAACTTTCCAGTTATGCAATCAGGTGTTGGGGATACAGGGGAAGCATAATATCTCACCCAAAACTAGCAAATCCTACATCCAGCTGTATCCATCCTTCAACACATAACCAAGAAACCTTCGGAAATCGTCTACCTCAACCTTCGAAAAGCATCCGTCATACGAGTTATGGCAATACTCCTGAACTCCCGCCCCAGTATTGGGTGGCGTCGAGGTTATCTCACCAACAACTGCATAAAAGAGATTTTCGATGTCGGCGAACTAAACTCAGGTATTCCAGAACTGCAACGATAAAATTGTGACGACAACACCTCGGAGCTCAACTCCTTGGGACACTGCCACAACCCCTAAATGTCAGGAGGCACCAAGAACAATGTTCTCTCGTCACAAATCCATCGGAACGATTCCAAGATACCCGCGTGATCCTAAAATTTTTTTAGTGAAATTTGAGAAGAGAAGAGTCAAAACTCTACATCAGGATGCCTTACCAGAGCGATGAAGGGACTGGGGAGTAAAAAGAATTCCTAAACTCTCCGATATATAATTCCTAAATGACTCAAAACATTTTTCTAGACTCAACAATGGCTGCTAAAAACGATCAAGCAGTGGGGGCTCCTAAGGTCGGGGAAGGCTCTGATTACCAACTTGTAACACCCTCGATGCGGCTATATCTCCTACGTGTCGAAGCACGACTTAGAGGCATAACCGCATTGAAAGCAATGTCGCAAGTGAGGTAACCTTCACACAACCCATGTAATACATAAGGGAAAGAGATACATAGTTGGCTTACAATCGCCACTTCACACAATTACATGAATAAAACATTACATCATCCAAATACAATCAAGGTCTGACTACGGAACCAAAATAAAATAAGACTACCCCAAATGCTACACAGTTCCCCGATCGACCCCAACTATGCTCCACTACTGATCGGCTAGAACAAAACAACACAAAGGACAAGATCTTCATCGAGCTCCTCCTTGAGCTTGGTTGCGTCATCTGCACGGTTCAACGGCACCCGCAAGCTGGTTATGGAAGTATTTGTGAGTCACGGGGACTCAGCAATCTCGCACCCTCGCGATCAAGACTATTTAAGCTTATGGGTAAGGTAAAGGTATGAGGTGGAGCTGCAGCAAGCGACTAGCATATATGGTGGCTAACATACGCAAATGAGAGCGAGAAGAGAAGGCAAAGCACGATCGAGAAACTATGATCAAGAAGTGATCCTAGAACAACCTACGTCAAGCATAACTCCAACACCGTGTTCACTTCCCGGACTCCGCCGAGAGGAGACCATCACAGTTACACACGCGGTTGATGTATTTTAATTAAGGTCAACTTCAGGTTTTCTACAACCGGACATTAACAAATTCCCATCTGCCCATAACCGCGGGCACGCCTTTCGAAAGTTCAAATCCCCGCAGGGGTGTCTCAACTTAGCCCGTCACAAGCTCTCACGGGTCAACGAAGGATATTCCTTCCAGCGCGAAGACCCGATCAGGCTCAGAATCCCAGTTACGAGACATTTTGACAGGTAAAACAAGACCAGCAAGACCGCCCGATGCACCGACATCCTGATAGGAGCTGCATATATCTCGATCTCAGGGCAACACCGGATGAGCGCTCCATACAACTAAAACCAACCCTCAAGTTTCCCCGAGGTGGCGCTGCAAAGGACTCTAGTTCGGACCAACACTTAGACAAGCACTGGCCGTGGGGGGTTAAAATAAAGATGACCCTCGGGATGCGTGACTCCCAAGGGAAAAAGGCTAGGTGGTGAATGGTAAAACCAAGGTTGGGCCTTGCTAGAGGAGTTTTATTCAAGGCGAACTGTCAAGGGGTTCCCATTATTACCCAACCGCGTAAGGAATGCAAAATCCGGGAACGTAACACTGATATGACGGAAACTAGGGCGGCAAGAGTGGAACAAAACACCAGGCATAAGTCCGAGCCTTCCACCCTTTACCAAGTATATAGATGCATTAATTAAATAAGATATATTGTGATATCCCAACAAGTAAACATATTCCAACAAGGAACAACATCTCCATGTTCCAACAAGGAACAAACTTCAATCTTCACCTGCAACTAACAACGCTATAAGAGGGGCTGAGCAAAGCGGTAACATAGACAAACAACGGTTTGCTAGGACAAGGTGGGTTAGAGGCTTGGTTCACAATATGGGAGGCATGATAAGCAAGTGGTAGGTATCGCAGCATAGGCATAGCAAAAGAGCGAGCAACTAGCAAGCAAAGATAGAAGTGATTTCGAGGGTATGGTTATCTTGCCTTAAATCCCGCAAGGAAGAAGAACGAGTCCATGAAGAAGACAAAACGGACGTAGATGAACGGATCCTCACAACACGACGTTATCGGAACCAACCCGAAGAAGCCACACCGGAAAAAGCAAACAACACAGTAAACAACCAACACATCAACATGGCATGATGCACAATCGAGTATGACGCATGTCCGGTTTAATGAAGCATGACATGGCAAAGTGCACAAACAATCCTACAAATTAAGTGGAGCTCATTATGCAACGGAGTTACATATTGAAGAAAACACCACATGACTTATTTAGTTCTCTCTCGTTTATGTACCCAACAATATTAAATGTTGTTAGCATGGCAAGAGGTGAAGCATGATGAAACTATCTAAGCAGGGCAAGTTTAAATGAGGCCAGAAGCAACGAACAACAATTCCTGAAAACTCCTCATGAGCATATTATAGATTTGGTAATGTTCTGCCCTAAACACAATTTTATAGTTGTTCAACATGCAAAGTGATGCCACCATCTTAAACTAGGCAAAATTCTACCCCATTTACATATAAAGTTTGTTAGGTTTGAAGATCGAAGCTCTGGTACCACTTGTAGGATCGAAAGTATGTCTATAGGGGGGGTGATTAGACTACTTGACCAAATAAAAACTTAACCTTTTCCCAATTTTAGTTCTTGGCAGATTTTAGCTATTTTAGGACAAGTCAAGCAATCATCACGGTTTGGTTCTCTCCCATCAAAGAAGTCACCTTGCAAACCAACACACACAATAGCCCAAACGGCGGGGTTATGTCCAAGAATATGCATTTTCATTTTATGCTTCCAACTAGCAAAATTAGTACCATCAAAGTAAGGACCTCTATGGTGATAATTTCCCTCGCTAGACGCCATACTCTCCTAGGTTGTGAAACCAAGGCTATGACCACCAAAAGCTATGGAGATCAAGCAAATGGAGACCAAAGCTCTGGTACCACTTGTAGGATCGAAAGTATGTCTAGAGGGGGGTGATTAGACTACTTGACCAAATAAAAACTTAACCTTTTCCCAATTTTAGTTCTTGGCAGATTTTAGCTATTTTAGGACAAGTCAAGCAATCATCACACAATTCAAGCAAGCATGCAAAGAGTATATTGGCAGCGGAAAGTAAAGCATGCAACTTGCAAGAATGTAAAGGGAAGGGTTTGGAGAATTCAAACGCAATTGGAGACACGGATGTTTTTCCCGTGGTTCGGATAGGTGGTGCTATCCTACATCCACGTTGATGGAGACTTCAACCCACGAAGGGTAACGGTTGCGCGAGTCCACACAGGGCTCCACCCAAGGGCAACGGTTGCGCAAGTCCACACAGGGCTCCACCCACGAAGAGTCCACGAAGAAGCAACCACCCACAAAGGGTCCACGAAGAAGCAACCTTGTCTATCCCACCATGGCCATCGCCCACGAAGGACTTGCCTCACTAGCAGTAGATCTTCACGAAGTAGGCGATCTCCTTGCCCTTACAAACTCCTTGGTTCAACTCCACAATCTTGTCGGAGGCTCCCAAGTGACACCTAGACAATCTAGGAGACACCACTCTCCAAGAAGTAACAAATGGTGTGTAGGTAATGAACTCCTTGCTCTTGTGCTTCAAATGATAGTCTCCTCAACACTCAACTCTCTCTCATAGGATTTGGATTTGGTGGAAAGAAGATTTGAGTGGAAAGCAACTTGGGAAGGCTAGAGATCAAGATTCATATGGTAGGAATGGAATATCTTGGTCTCAACACATGAGTAGGTGGTTCTCTCTCAGAACATATGAGTTGGAATGGTGTGTGTGTTCTGATGGCTCTCTCACTTAATGAGAAGGAGGTGGAGGGGTATATATAGCCTCCACACAAAATCCAACCGTTACACAGTTTTCCAATCTCGGTGGGACCGAATAAATAAACTCGGTCTGACCGAAGTAGTAAACCTAGTGACCGTTAGGAGTTTCGGTGGGACTGACATGCAACTCGGTAGGACCGATTCGGTTAGGGTTTGGGCATAACGTAATCTCGGTGAGACCAATTACACAAACTCGGTGAGACCGAATTTGGTAACTAGCTAACCAGAGAGTTGGTCAGGCAAACTCGGTGGGACCGATTTGCTCTTTCGGTGAGACCGAGTGGAACTCGGTGAGACTGAAAAGTTACAAAGGGGAAACACTGAGTTTACATTGCAATCTCGGTGGGACCGATTCGCTCTTTCGGTGGGACCGAAAAGTTACGAAAGGGAAACAGAGAGTTTGCAACCCCATCTCGGTGAGACCGAGATCCCTATCGGTAGGACCGAATTGCTAGGGTTTGGCAGTGGCTAATGACAAGTGAAACTCGGTTGCGCCGGATAGGAAGAATCGGTAGGACCGAGTTTGGCTTAGGGTTTAGGTCATATGTGGATATGGAAAAGTAGTTGAGGGTTTTGGAGCATATCACTAAGCACATGAAGCAAGAGGCTCATTAAGCAACACCTCATCCCTCCTTAATAGTATTGGCTTTTCCTAAAGACTCAATGTGATCTTGGATCACTAAAAAATAAAGTGAAGAGTCTTGAGCTTTTGAGCTTGAGCCAATCCTTTGTCCTTAGCATTTTGAGGGTTCCACTTTCACATCCATGCCATGCCAATCATTGAGCTTTCCTGAAATAATCATCTTGGAATAGCATTAGCTCAATGAGCTATATATTGTTATGAATTACCAAAACCACCTAGGGATAGTTGCACTTTCAATCTCCCCCTTTTTGGTAATTGATGACAACATATAGATCAAAGCTTCGACAAATGATAATAAGCATGAAATATATCGTCGCTTTGAGAAGTATGTGATAAGTAAGAGCTCCCCCTAAATTTGTGCATATTTAAAATTTGCTTTGGACTGCAAATGCACAAAGAGTTAGAGTCATGGGTTACTCTTCCATGTCACATACATCTTGGTGGAGCGCTCAAAAATGATAAGACTGAAATACATGCACTCATCACCAAGAATAGTGAATGATCACAAACCATAGATAGAATGATAATATTTAAGCAAGCATTAAACAATCATTAAGTGTAGCTTATGATCAAACACATGATCATCAATGTCTCACGAGCAAGGACATAGTATCTCACACAAAAGCAGATAAGTTCAAAAAACCACCAAATAAAACAAGAAAGAATAAAAGCAACACTCTCTCTCAAAGCCTATGATCTATACATTTTCTCCCCCTTTGGCAACAAGTTACCAAAAAGTTCCTAGAAAATGCATAGTGCTAAGTCGATGCTCAGGCTTGATCTTCAGGTGGTGGTGGAGTCTGGATCACTCCAAGGACGAAGGCTTCTGTAGATGTTGAAGTAGTCGTTGGAGTTGGAGCTGAAGTAGATGCTGGAGCTGAGGCTGTAGCTGGTGCTGAAGTGGTGGCTCTGGTGTCAGCAACTGGCACGGCAGATGACCTCGGGCCTCGTGGCACTCTAGAAAAAGCATGAGTCGTGGTCCTGCCTCTCCTCTCATTCATGTCCTCCTGGAGCTGCTCCACTGCAGAATGAACTTCCGTACCTTGACGTCCAAGTCATAGAACTTCTGTTCCATGATCCTCTCTAGGCTTTGCTGATTCTTAGTGAGGGTGGCCAGACGTTGCTCAATCCTCAGCGTGGATGCAATCAAGTAACCAAGCTGCTCTTGTTTGGTCTTCAAGAAGTACTTAGATGCCTCCTCTTGAGTAGGCATCTTGGCAGCTTTCTCCTTCCTCGCCTTCTCCTTCTTTGCAAATGCTTGAGCAGATGATGGCTCATTCTCAGTCATCACAACTTCATTGTCCTCGAAATCTGGACGGATGGGCAGGTGTTCCTTATCCAACAAATATACGCCCGTGCCCATCTTGGAGTTGATGAGCTCCTGAATGTGAGGGGCATATCCACAGCTCCTCTTTTGATCTGCTGCAGTCCTCTTAGTTGTTTCCACTATGAGGCTCATGACTTTGAATTTCTGAGGCACATCAGACACATGTAGCAAGTTGATAGCATGGCCTCTGATCATCTTGTGATCTCCAGACTTGGGCAGAAGGGTGTGCCTAAGGATCCAGTTGATGGTAGGCAATCCTGATAGCAGATAATGCACTGAGCCAAACTTGAATGTGTCAAGAGCTTCATTTGGAATTTCCTTGTACATATTTGACATGGAGTTATGGTCCATCTTCTTCTTGGCATAGATATCCAAGTCCTCATCTTGCTCCTCTGGGGCATTAATGATCTGTGCCCACTCAGCCACTGTAGATTGGTACCTTGTACCCTCAGACATCCATGTGATCCTCCCATCTGGATAAAAGTGTGCCGTGGAGTAGAACTGCATGATAAGTTCCTCATTCCATTTTGTGAGCTTCTGCCCAACAAAGTCAGCTACTCCACAAGCACTAAAGATGTCAAATACTCCTGGGTAGTACTCCTCATTCTCCTTGATATATGTCCAGTCAACCCATCACATATCACAGACAATGGGCTTCTTATCTAGCAGCACCGTCTCATAGAAATCCTGCTGCTCCTTGGTGTGAAACATGTAGTCCACGGCAGTCTTTCTCCTTGAAGCATATGGGTCTGCTTCTCTCCACTTCCTGAGCCCTGAGTCTCTCCTGAGCTTCATATCCTCAGCCACAGGATGAGCATCATTGTGGTCTGGGATCTTGGGCTTGAGCTTCCGAAGGACATTCTCTTCCTCATCCTCAGCAACAGTCTCAGGCACTGGGGCGTTGTTCTTCTCAGCTGCAGGAATGCTCCGTGTGTTCCTCTTGGGCTTTGGCTTTGGAACTGGCTTGGCCTTGGAAGCAGCTCCCCCTGATTTTATGGCATCTCCCATTAGCTTGGGTGCCTTGGGCGCTGGTGCAGCTGCCTCTTCTTCTTCTTCCTCTTCCATGATGGAAGCTTTGCCAAGTACTCTAGCAACAGTCTTCTTTACCCTTTCCTTTCTCTTCTTGCCTTCTGCAGCAACTGGCTCTTGGGGAGTGGGCTTCTCAGTTGAGGCTCTTGCCTTTGACATGGGCTGCCTGCCTGCTGGCCTTTTGATTTTCAGCCCTGGCTTTGTGCCTTGAGCTAGCTCAACTCTCTTGGAAGTGGCCTCTTCCTCTGCCACATAGTCCTCATCTTCAGAGTCTGAAGTTTTCTTCTTCCTTTGTCTCGTGGCAGCCTTTGGCAAATTGCTAGGAGTGCTCCTGCTGCCTTCATCAGATGAACTGGAGGGACTAGTGCCCTCACTCATGACCACTTGCTGCTCTGACAGATTCTGGTTATCACTCTGGTCTGACATGCTGCAAACTGACTGCTGACCCTGTGAGTAGATTATAGAAGAGATAGAGTGGATGAGCATCACAAAATGCAGAGATTTTTGCAAAAAGAATGATCCAAAAACTTAGTTTTAGTTTCCCACTGAAATCATCTCGGATCTACCGATTTTCAAACTCGGTGATACCGAAGCAGTTTTGGAACCTAAATTAGTGAACTCGGTAGGACCGAGTCACAGTTCGGTGGCACCGAGACTGCTAGGGTTTCACTGAGTTCAAAAATCGGTCACACCGATAAGTAATTCTCGGTCAGACCGAGTCTCACTTGTGCAATGGCATAAGCCAAATCGGTGGGACCGAGTTTTTCAACTCGGTGGGTCCGAGATGGTTTCGGCGGAAAGCTAAACCTAGAATTTTCGAATCAAACCTAACCTATGAGTGTTTTGACTGGATAGAAGTTTATCAAACGTGGCTAGAAACAGTATGATCACAATGTGCTAGGAATCAGATTGAGGAATAGCACAAAGATCAAGTCCATACCCTAGTTCAGTGTGGACTTGCTATGGCGGCAACGGCGGGGCAGAATTCCCGTTGACGGCGACGGAGACCAGCGACTGGAGGCTGCTGGCGGCGAGAAGACGATCCGGAGACATCGAGGGTAGAGCAAGCTATCGCGCGGGCGAAAATTTCCAAATTTTGCCCGTGACTATATATAGCCCGACCCTGTCAGTGTGACCGAGTGGAACAACTCGGTGGCACCGAGATTCATAACTGCGTGCAGTTATTGAAACTCGGTGTGACCGAAAGGTTCAAATCGGTTGCACCGAGATCGAAAACCTAGATCAACTTAATGATCTCGGTAGGACCAGTGGAGTATCGGTCAGACCGAGAATCATAAAGAGGTTTTGGAAGTTTCAATCTATGACGAATCGGGGACTCCGAGCGCTCCTCACACAGAGTGGTTCGAATCTGACTTGATCAAATTTTGTGATGCAGCATGAATAGAGTTTGAGACGAGAAAAGCATAGATAGCTAGTGGAGGTTCTTAGGCATTCTTGTCCATCCACTTGGCAAAAAAAAAGATAAAGCCGAACAATCAAAGCAACAAGTGGATGTCCTCGAATGAGTAAAATATGCAACCAGCATGCTCACACAATAAGATGACAAATGAAATATGTGGCAAGGCATGCACAACCAATTCTAGCATCTATCAAGCAATTTGTGATGACTAGGTCATCTATATATGAGTATATTGACTTAGGAGTCAAGTGAGAACACTTGATCATAGGTCATACTCATCGTTTAAGCTCAAGTGGGGTTACCACTTTTACATAAAGCATTGTTGTGTTCACATCTTTAGAGTTGCTTTAGCTCAAGTCTTAGAGTAAAGCTCCCCCTAGATGTGATATCCCCCCTAAGAGGGATGAACTAACCTTGGGTTTTGTCGATGATGACTTCATGTAGATATTGAAGATGTGGATGCTCAATGTTGATGTAGATCTCTTGGAGCTATCCATTTGAGTGAATTGCACTTTCAATACCTACATGGGTTAGTCCCACAAGGAACAAACAAGGATATCCATAGACATAGAGTGATGCACACAAAAGATGATGTCCATGAAAACTTTTAGATTACCTTGTCCCTTGTCTTACCAACAAGAGGGTTTGTGACTCCTTGAACTAGTGCAAGATGTGGAAGTTGATTGCACTCGTTCTTGCCAAAATGATAAGAGTGAAGTATGTTGGCGGAGTCACCCTCCAGAACTCTCTAGTTCTTCTTCTTTTGGATCCACATCATCTTGATGGGAATCCTTGGAGTTGTAGTCGTACTTGATGAAGTAGAACTTGAAGTAGTCTTGGGAATCCACTTGACTAAGGTCTTAGGAGCTTCTTCAAATGCATCAATTTCCTCTTGAAGCTTGTCCTTGCCTTTTTGCTCGTAGTCTTGTGGTGGAAGATCATCTTAAGCTTGTGTCCCCTTGAAAGAAGTATACTTCTCTTGTTGAGGGACAAACTTTGTCTTGGGGTATTGATCTTCTTCCCATTCAACTCCATTGGCATTGAACTTTCGTTCAAAACCAACACCTTGATTCTTCCGGTGCATTCCTTGCTTGCACACAATTTCCTCGAATTGCTTACTCCCGGCAAGGCTTTTGTACACTCCTTTCTCTATAATTCCCTTCAATAAGCTATTTTCTTGCTCAAGTGTAACTTGGCTAAGAGAATCATTAGTGGAATCAAGAGAACTACTAGAAGCAACAATATTGAATTTAGCATAATCATTGTTACTACTAGAGGGAGAATCTTTCTTGTTAGACTTGACTTGAGGCATGTAAGTGGATAAGAGTAAACGCTTGGCAATGTAAGAAGAACTTTTCTTGCGGAGATCATCATTGATTGCCTTTAAGAACTCATGCTCTTGCTCAAGATTGAGCTTTTCAAAGCGTAGTTTCTCATGAGCTCTTAAAAGTTCTCGATGATCTTCGAAGATAGTGTCATGAGCTAACTTAAGAGTTTTTAGTTCTTTAGTTAGAGCCTCAATCTTCTCATTATCATTGTCATTCGTTTTATCTTGATTAGCATGATTAATTGGTCTTTCATCATAGTATTCATCACTTGAGTTGTCACCAAGCAAATCATCACCTAACAAGTCATCTTCATCACTATTGAAATAAACATACTCGGGGTGTGTTACCTTAGGACCTTTGGCCATGAAGCATCTTCCAATTCCTTCTTTTGGTGAGTCAAATATGTCGTAGGAGTTGGTTGACACAAGTGCTAGACCGGCAACACCTTCATCTTGAGTATCTTCGGAGCCGGAGTGATAACTTCTCTCGGAGTGGCTGTCGGAGTCGGAGCCGGATACCCATTCACCAACATGAGCTTGATGTCTTCTTCTTGTGTAGCTCCTTGATGATTTTTCCTTCCTTTCTGAATCCTTGCTTCTCCGTGAGTATCTTCGTTCATAACGATCATCTCTACTCCTTCTCTCTCTTGGTGGTGATCCTTTGCTTCTTCTTCTTGGAGAATCTTCTCTTCTCTTGTAGGAAGCCGTACACTCATTGGAATAGTGTCTGGGTCTTCCACAATTGTAACAGTTTCTCTCTCGACTAGAAGATCTTTTGTCATTGTAGGACCTTGACTTGGAGCTTCTATCTTTGCTTCTACTCTTGTAGAACTTGTTGAAGTTCTTCACCATTAAGCTCAATTCTTCATTGAAGTCTTGTTTCTCACTTGATGATGTAGGGGCTTCACATGAGGCTTTATAGGCACCACTTGATTTGTTGTGAAGTTCCTCTTTATCCTTAAGTGACATCTCATGAGCAACAATTCTTCCAATCACCTCCGTTGGCTTGAGATCTTTGTAATTGGGCATCATTTGGATCAATGTGCACACGGTATCATATTTTCCATCCAAGGCTCTTAGGATCTTCTTGATGATGAATCTATCGGTCATCTCTTCACTTCCTAAGCCGGCAATCTCATTTGTGATGAGAGCAAGCCTAGAGTACATTTCAGTGACACCTTCACCATCCTTCATCTTGAACTTGTCAAGTTGGCTTTGAAGCACATCCAACTTGGATTCCTTGACGGAGTCGGTACCTTCGTGCATATCAATCAAAGTGTCCCAAATTTCCTTTGCATTCTCAAGGCGGCTGATTTTGTTGAATTCTTTGGGGCACAATCCGTTGAAGAGAATATCACAAGCTTTAGCATTGTATTGCAACATCTTCAACTCATCCGCGGTAGCTTCACGGTTTGGTTCTCTCCCATCAAAGAAGTCACCTTGCAAACCAACACACACAATAGCCCAAATGGCGGGGTTATGTCCAAGAATATGCATTTTCATTTTATGCTTCCAACTAGCAAAATTAGTACCATCAAAGTAAGGACCTCTATGGTGATAATTTCCCTCGCTAGACGCCATACTCTCCTAGGTTGTGAAACCAAGGCTATGACCACAAAAAGCTATGGAGATCAAGCAAATGGAGACCAAAGCTCTGGTACCACTTGTAGGATCGAAAGTATGTCTAGAGGGGGGTGATTAGACTACTTGACCAAATTAAAACTTAACCTTTTCCCAATTTTAGTTCTTGGCAGATTTTAGCTATTTTAGGACAAGTCAAGCAATCATCACACAATTCAAGCAAGCATGCAAAGAGTATATTGGCAGCGGAAAGTAAAGCATGCAACTTGCAAGAATGTAAAGGGAAGGGTTTGGAGAATTCAAACGCAATTGGAGACACGGATGTTTTTCCCGTGGTTCGGATAGGTGGTGCTATCCTACATCCACGTTGATGGAGACTTCAACCCACGAAGGGTAACGGTTGCGCGAGTCCACACAGGGCTGCACCCAAGGGCAACGGTTGCGCAAGTCCACACAGGGCTCCACCCACGAAGGGTCCACGAAGAAGCAACCACCCACAAAGGGTCCACGAAGAAGCAACCTTGTCTATCCCACCATGGCCATCGCCCACGAAGGACTTGCCTCACTAGCGGTAGATCTTCACGAAGTAGGCGATCTCCTTGCCCTTACAAACTCCTTGGTTCAACTCCACAATCTTGTCGGAGGCTCCCAAGTGACACCTAGCCAATCTAGGAGACACCACTCTCCAAGAAGTAACAAATGGTGTGTAGGTAATGAACTCCTTGCTCTTGTGCTTCAAATGATAGTCTCCCCAACACTCAACTCTCTCTCATAGGATTTGGATTTGGTGGAAAGAAGATTTGAGTGGAAAGCAACTTGGGAAGGCTAGAGATCAAGATTCATATGGTAGGAATGGAATATCTTGGTCTCAACACATGAGTAGGTGGTTCTCTCTCAGAACATATGAGTTGGAATGGTGTGTGTGTTCTGATGGCTCTCTCACTTAATGAGAAGGAGGTGGAGGGGTATATATAGCCTCCACACAAAATCCAACCGTTACACAGTTTTCCAATCTCGGTGGGACCGAATAAATAAACTCGGTCTGATCGAAGTAGTAAACCTAGTGACCGTTAGGAGTTTCGGTGGGACTGACATGCAACTCGGTAGGACCGATTCGGTTAGGGTTTGGGCATAACGTAATCTCGGTGAGACCGATTACACAAACTCGGTGAGACCGAATTTGGTAACTAGCTAACCAGAGAGTTGGTCAGGCAAACTCGATGGGACCGATTTGCTCTTTCGGTGAGACCGAGTGGAACTCGGTGAGACCGAAAAGTTACAAAGGGGAAACACTGAGTTTACATTGCAATCTCGGTGGGACCGATTCGCTCTTTCGGTGGGACCGAAAAGTTACGAAAGGGAAACAGAGAGTTTGCAACCCCATCTCGGTGAGACCGAGATCCCTATCGGTAGGACCGAATTGCTAGGGTTTGGCAGTGGCTAATGACAAGTGAAACTCGGTGGCGCCGGATAGGAAGAATCGGTAGGACCGAGTTTGGCTTAGGGTTTAGGTCATATGTGGATATGGAAAAGTAGTTGAGGGTTTTGGAGCATATCACTAAGCACATGAAGCAAGAGGCTCATTAAGCAACACCTCATCCCTCCTTAATAGTATTGGCTTTTCCTAAAGACTCAATGTGATCTTGGATCACTAAAAAATAAAGTGAAGAGTCTTGAGCTTTTGAGCTTGAGCCAATCCTTTGTCCTTAGCATTTTGAGGGTTCCACTTTCACATCCATGCCATGCCAATCATTGAGCTTTCCTGAAATAATAATCTTGGAATAGCATTAGCTCAATGAGCTATATGTTGTTATGAATTACCAAAACCACCTAGGGATAGTTGCACTTTCACTCGAGCTGAGAGAAGAGAAGAGAGGGAGGCCCGACGACTGTTTCCGGAGACCGAAAACGTCCGACGTTAGACCGGCTACTATTGCCGCTATATTTATCCGTTGGGGCATCAAACGATCTCCGAACGCGATGAAACTTGACAGGCGGTCTATATACACTATAATAAGACCACACGTCAACTCTCATCCCATTCCAAGAACATTTTTCTAGCCACTTATAAAATACTATTTCAGACATGCCGCGGGCGCGTGCAAGTGTGGTTGGGCTCAGAACGGACAACGAACGGAACGAGGAGACCGGGCGGATGCAAGTTTTGAAAACACGATGATGCAAAGCGGATGATGACATGGCAAGATGCAACACGCAAGCAAAAGACAAGGCAACAACGGCGAATAACTGGAGGACACCTAGCACATCGGTCTCGGGGCATTACAAGGGCGTGATATCCGCTGTTGAAAGGGGTCATTTGAAAAGTTATTTCTTCGGACCGATAGTTCTCCGGCGTGCCAAATACTACATCAAGTGTGATTTTGCCTGCGCACCGCGCCTCCCGACTGGGAATAATTCCTCGGAAGGTTGCTGGCCAGCTGCTTGTTCTTCGGCCCATGAGTGTCCTAGCCATGACGTCTGAGGAGAAAACCATACTTACCATCCACGAGCCATGGACCCAGCACACGATCCACCATCTTACAGATGCCGCTGATGCAGACCACAATCTGCATCCGCTCCTGGACTACCTCCCGAGCTCCGCACCGGTGTTGGAGCAGCGCAGCGACGGAGCCCAAGGATACATCTCCACCACAAGGATGTCGGCGTCGCTGCACCATCCTTACTTGAATAGACTGGTTTCCAAATCCATCCAAAACCATAGGACCGATCGCCTTGGTGGAGTTGGATCTGAATTATATTTACCATCACCACCGTTGAAGCCAAGACAATGAACCACCCAAAACCTATATCTTTCCCTAATAATAAAGAACGGATTGATTCTGTGGGTTCACCGTCACAATACGCTTTTTCTCGTGAATTTACGCTTTTAATTTGAATTTAAAACATATACGTGAGGTGATACTAAATTTTGTCAGTCTGGACCAGGGCGCCGCACGCACACGGCTGGCCATCTCCCGTGGCATCACCCAGCCTCTTTGGTATGTGATGATACCATGGAACATGAGTTGGAGTCAAACTTCACCTTCCTCGCCGCCTTTGCTACCCTCCAATAAATATCGTTTCCCAGAAGAGGGGAGTAGAGGAGAAGCGGACGAGGATGCATACGCTGAGATCGATCCCGGTGTAAATTTTATCAAAACATCGGTGCCCCTCCTTCCTAGCAGAGGTCTGAGCCGAGAGCACCGTGCATGATGGCCCCCTTCTTCCCGGCCGTCTCGGCACCTCTCTCGACTGCGCTGCCGCCCCGGCTACTCGCGCGCCCGCTGCCGCTTGCTCCAGCGTGCCACCGCATCTTCTTCGACAGCAACGGGACGCGTCGTTATGGCACACAGGCAGCGCATCTCCCTCCGGCCATGAGAATGTCGCATTTTCCATGTCCATCGTGAACCACATCTACCGGTGCCCCTTTTGCCTTTTCTCGCCAATCTTTTGTGGCATGAAGACGCGTCCTCCTGAGGGTGGACAGGGGTCGGGCCCTCACCGAGCTGCCGTTTGGACCGGCCGCCGGCGGTTAGACCGGATCGGACCGAGCAACTTCGCGCTCCTGTTTTTAAGGACCAGACATGCGGCGTCAAAGCTCGGTCCGGACGGAGAGGACCAGCCATGGCGAGGTGGCAGTAACCATGGCGTCAGCTACGGGTCCTAATCAAAGGGGGAAACAAAGGTTAAAGCTACGGGGACTCACGATGAACCCAACGGCGAGGTCGGTGAGGCCGGGGAAGCAGCAACGGCAAGGTAATCGACGACGAATGACGATACTCGGACTTGGAGTTGGAGGATGATGGCGAGGGCTTCAGGGTGAATTCGGCTGAGTCCTTGCGCGGGGAAGGAGATCTCAAGGTTGTGGACCTCTTGGACAAGGTTGTTCGTTGCGGGGAAGCCAGTGGCCGTGTGTGATGTGCGTCGGTGGCCATGCATGCTCTACTTGTGCCTGCCCGCACCCAGCCGTGCGTGCACTGGTCCTCCCGTGGGCTGCAATTTGCACCGTGATTCGCTGAGCTTGACCCGTCGATCCTAGTTCCAGCTGCATCGTGGCATTTGGAGTTCAGCGCCACCGCATCAGCCATCACATGGAGCTGCTACTGCTGCTCTTGTGCTCTAATTTTCTTGGATGCTTAAGCAAAACTAATGAGAAGAGAGAGAGAGAGAGAGAGAGAGAGAGAGAGAGAGAGAGAGAGAGAGCATAGGAATCAGAGGATAGGATAGGCGCGTGTGTGGTGGAAAGAAATCAAAGATTTTTAGTGTAAAATATAATTGATTTCCTATTGCAGCACGACGCTGGAGCATGGCAGGAGCGGCGCGGCACGGCGCGATGCTGGAGACGGGCTCGGGACGGGGAGAGAGATGAGAGAGATACAGATTTTTGTGGCAAATAGCTGTTCGTGCAGCTCCGGCGGTGTAGTCAGATGGAGACACAGAGAGAGATGAGATGATATTCTTTTGTACTTTGCTGTTGTTCGATGAGATGAGATGGAGCAGGTTGTTTGATGCTGCTTATAAGATGGATCAATGGGGTTGAGAGAGAGAGAGAGAGAGATCAGAGTGAGAAGAGAGAGTTGTGGTGATTTTTTTAATTTTATGATGATCTTCGGTGTTAGTGCTACTACTATTGGAGCTGAACCAGAGATGCACTATATTGAGTACTTTGCAAATGAAAAAGAGAGAGGAAGATCGTGTTGCATAGTGCTTGCTTATGATGTTTTTCTGACGGTAAATTTGTTGGTTTGTTTGTTACAACAGACGCAAATAAATGGATTTACTGAGTGACTGAAACACAGTTCCGATGTAATTTAATAAGACTATTAATATATTTTGGGTTACCACAAAAGTGAACCGATGATATAGTGTGGATGTACTCAAGCTGAGGTATGCACCAAATATTAACCCAGATTAGCCTTTTGATCCCAATGCTCATATAAAGTGTTGTTAAGTATTGGCTTGAATCCTTCCTTTTGACGAAGACCCTCAATTCAAGTAATTCAAACCTTCTTAGTTCGTAACATTTGATGCATGAATTATTTCTCGTACTTTAATTTTGTTTTACTATTTTTAGGGTAATTGCTACTTTATTTATTCTTTAGTTCACGACCATTTCATCCAAGATACGTCATGGATAAAAAATGAGGATACATTAAACCAAGTTTTTCACAATTATTAACACAGCCTTTTCTCACAAGAATACCAGTCGCTTTGTTCGCCGGTCGCCTCGACCAGATCACCCGGTGCTCATTCACACCAGCAAGCAACTCCTTGATCTCTTCTATAAGAGGGCTAAACCTCGAACGGTCTTGATCTCTTGATTGGAAAGCATGTGCCACACCATGATTGTTTGTCTTGAGACAAAGTTTTTCAATACCCAATTCCATTGCCAACTGAACACCCGTTGTAACATTTGAGTGTAAGGATGGCAATGGGTCGAGTTTGGATCGGGTTGACCAATATCAAATCCATATCCATATCTATGGAGGCAGTCCTAGCTCATCCATTAAAAAATCCATGGGCAAAAAATTGTGACCATGTCCAAATCCGATGGATCTCCATACCCATTGGATATCCATCGGGTCCTCTCAAGACCTATACATAAGACATAACTCATTGCACAATGTGCACTCCGCATTGGCGTGCTTACTCCTCGCCGTGCAGTCGTAGCCCTTGCGTTGTCCCACTGCTGCGGCCATGCATCAATGCGTGTGTGGAAAAGCGAAGACGGAGGGGTCAAGGAGATATGGAGTTGGGTTGTCGCAGGCCAGTAGTGGCTGCTGCAGCGATCCACCTTACGTGGGGGTAGCGGCTGGCAGCGGCGGCCACCTCTAGGTCTATGAGAGGACTAACTCAAGGAGATGGCACCGATTCTCAACGACAAGTCATTTAATTAGTGTAGATAATAGGATGAGAAGGTGCGTTGGAGTATGTTACGGTGGGGATTGTGTAATTTCTTTTGGATGTTTTAGATAAAGGATAAAATTATAGTGGGACATGTGACTATGGGGTAGGGGTAGCAGAATATTGCTCGTTAAGTCAGAATGTCAGGTCGGGTTTGGATATATACATGGGTACAAGATTATGTCCATGCCCTATCCACGAGTAACTGGGTCGGGTTTGGGTGCTGCCCATGGGCGCAAAAGCATATCCAAACCCTATCCATTCGGGTTGGATATCCATGGGTATCCATGTCCATGGATAAAATTGCCATCCTTATTTGAGTGGTACTTCCTCCGTTCGGAATTACTTGTCGCAAAAATGGATGTATCTAGATGTATTTTAGTTCTAGATACATCCATATCCAAGACAAGTAATTCCGAACAAAGGGAGTAATAAATTACTTTTCTGTTTTCTAAACATTATGTTGCACCCGTTGCAACGCACAGGCACGGATTGACTTTGTCGGGTTCACCGTCACAATACACTTTCTTCTCACGTCATAATACGCTTTTACAATTTGTATGGACAAAATCGTAATTGTAATTGTAATCGTGATCGTAATTTTTTAAATAATAAATCACCTATTGCTTCCGCCCGCTCACCGTCATCGAAGTTTTTTTTTACAAAATTACCCTCAAAAGTTAATGGTTCGTACGATCAGTTTTTCATCAACGCGCGGATCGATTCCTCCATCGCTCGCCTGGGCCTCAGGTCGTTCATCCTGTGTGGATCCCGTGGAGGCTGAGGAGACGCCCGCCGAGGCTGATCCTGCGGGGCACTTCATCTAGGTGCGTATATTGTGGCCTGACTTCTTCATATAGGTGGTCCTCGACACCTAGCCCAAAGGCACGCGCGACCTACTCATTGCCGGCAAGCTGCAAGTCATCAAGATCGCCTGCAACCTCTGTGACATCTGCAACACCGACAAGTCCGACAAGCAGGCTTTTACGGTGCCTCGCGCTCTAGCTGCATGACGACCAGCCCCCGAGGCTCACCTGCAACGTCGTCGTCGTCCAAAATTTGAGCGACGTCGCCGGTAACAATGTTGTGCGCATAAAGTCTGAAAAAACCAACCGTTGTGCTCCTTCAACTAGAATCGTTGGAAGTTGGTGCGGTCGAGCGATGAAAGCAGATCGGTGGTGTGGCAAAGAATCGGTATCTTATTGTCTTGCTTTATTCGATGGTGTGGCAAGCAACTCCAGCGGCAAATAATCTTATTGTCTTGATTGATTGATTCGGTGGTGTGGCGAGAGAATCCAGCGGCAAATAAATCAAGACATAACTATGATCACATAGACTAATCCATAGATTGGCATATAATCGGTGGTACTAATAACAAGACGTTCATTGGTCTCTGAAAAATAAAGAAGCAGCGAAACATATGTGAGTCTTCTTTGCATCTTTTGAGTACTACAACTAGGTTTTGGCAGTGGCACACAATGGAACGCTAGAAACCATTGTGGGGGGTGGGAAGCCAAGCATGCCGGAGACTGATGACTGAAGAGAGTTATGGATGCTAGCAATCCTGATTCCCCTTGGTGGATCAGTGAATCATATAGGGATCAATCAGCATCAATGGAAAAGCCTGGGAAGTTCAGAGAGAAATCAAGGTACATGTGTGGTTATGTGTTGCCTACGTACAATCTTATATAATTTAGTTTACGCTAATTGTGCATATTGATAAATTTCTACAGCAAGATGCAAAATAATTGTTGTGTGAACATGTGCTAGATCCTTTTGTAATAATTTTGTACTACTAATAATTTATCAAATGCTTAGAACCGAGTTCTGGTTTGGATGCCCCTGATGCTCTGATTAGCCTTCTGGCTTCCGATCCTAATCCTATCCGTAACTAAATAAAGCTCTTTTTTTCACCGCAAAAAAAGAAGAAGCTTTTAAGTAGTGCATGACCATTAACGTTGCTGCTATTTGTTTGGCATGTAAGGACTGAAGTCTGTTGTTGTAATTAGGCTTGGTGAGAAGGGAGGCGTACATGGCTGAGGCGATGACGTTGTCGCATTCGTCTCGCCGTATATGACCTTCCTCGAGTAGTAGGGAAGCACTATAAATACTATCACCAAATATTAATTTTGGATATTTCAGACATAGTATTCAGTTCAGAGTGGCGAACGAGGTTGGAGACGATGCAGTATCCAAGGTTAGATCATTCCCTTCGTTCAAACCTCCCTCTCTTGCTATACGATATGTAGACGGACTGAATTTGATATGTGAAATGGTCAGCAGAAGATCGTACTATTTTGGCCTTGGATTCACTTCTGTAATACAAAGGTGCATGTGTTATCTTGGAATTGTGTTTTCAGGAAAAGGGCCGGTGGCCAACATTTGGGAAAGTCGGACCGACTAAGCCTCGTGGTTGTCCAAGGAGGGACATTGCTTCCAAACTCCCCTTTTCGATAACAAGGTTGCTCTTTATTGTAGTCAATCTTTACAAGTTACAAGTTACAAGAGGCGGGTATGGACCAGGTGCAAAGAGTAGTTTAGGGGGGGTACAACTCAATGAGGTTCTTTTAAAGTTTTAAACATTCCATTATGTTGTGACACAGGTGTGTCACCGTGTTGAAATAGAGATCCTGGACTTGTGCGGGTCGTGAGCCATGCTTATTAAGTTATGGGCATGTGATTTTTTTCCCGTTGCAACGCACGGGCATATTTGATCGTAAGCTACTAATGGATAAACGATCCACATGTGTGAATCTGATGACTCCACTCACCACCGACCACCGAGGTCATCGGCAGAGGGGAGCCGTCGGAGGACAGCAGCGGAAGGAAGCGCTCTTGGCGGCGGCAGCGAGATCGCTTTCTATAGATTATAAAGAAAACATGCTCCCTCTGTAAGCTAATAGAAGACCTTTTAGACCATTATAGACAATCTAAAATGTCTTATATTAATTAAGACCTTTTAGACCATGATAGATAATCTACAATGTCATGTATGTATGTCTCCGTAGCAAACGCAGAGTCTTAGAGCAACTTCAATGGGGCGACCCATTTCGTCCGCCCACGTCCGTCTGGGTCAGCGCGGACAAAAGTGGCGGCCCAACGCGCCGCCCCAAACGGACGCGCGTCCATTTTTCGTCCGCGGACGATCCATTCCAGGCCCATTTTTGAGCTGGATTTGCGTCAGCGCGGACACGAGAGGAATCGCGCACGCTCGCCCTCTTTCCTCATCGGGCCCGCTGGTCGGTGGCACATTGGATTCACACCCTCGCCCGCCTGCTACGTCGCTGACGCCGCCGACCATTTTTTCAGATAAAAATGGATACATGGATAATTCTAGCGTACACAGATAAAAAGAAAAGACCACTACTCGTCGATTTCTGACTCCGACTCGGTAATGTCCTCCTCCGATGTCTGAATGTAGGCGTCAGCATACGCCTCGTCTTCAAAGTCCTAACCCGCCGTTTCTCGTAGCTTCAATTTCAATTGAGCTGCCTGCTTCCGCGAACGCTTGTCCTCCCGATAGGCGGCTCGCTCCCTCCTCGCGTCCCTCTCCGATCTCAATTGCTTGTAGAACTGGCGCTCATCGATGATGTCCTGCGGGTAGCCTCCACGCCACAGCACCAAGGCTTCCACATCCTTCTCTGCGATGGCGAGGCGACGCTGCCGCCTCCGATGGACACGACGATCCTCGTCGGTGAAAAGCCGCGGGAGAGGCGCCAGATCCTGCGGCCGCTGGCTCGACACGTTGGGAAAATTCATATCCCGACGAGGCCTCAGGAGGCGCCACGCCGCCGCATCGTGCGCGCGAGCCGCCTCCTCTGCGGTGTCGAAGGTGCCGAGGGCGAGACGTTTCTTGCGAAACTAGATCTCGGCAGAGAAGGCGCCGGAGCGGCGCTCGCGGACTCCGCGAAAATCCGAAGCGCGTAGGCGGCGGATCGACATGGTGGCGCAGAGGCGGCGAGAGTGGGCGAACGACAGAGTGTGGAGAGAGAGCCTTCTTTTATAGCGAGCGCCGGCTGTGGCGCGCGCGCGAACCTTTCCCGCGTGCTGGAGCGTCAAAATCAGGGCGACGACACGATGTTAAACGCGCGCGGTCATGAAAATGGGTCGGCCCATTGGGCGCACTGCCGACGCAAAACTAAAAAAGGGCGGACGACTCCAAAACTAAAAGAGGGCGGACGGCGGGCGGGCGGCCGACCCAAACGGACAAAAACGCCGTCCATTTAGGTCGGCCCGTTGGAGTATCTCTTAGTGGTATTCTCAGTGACTGGGTATTGTACTTAGAAATAAAGGCAAGCCCGCTAGAAGGTGGTGCATGGACGGAAACCGAGCCGGACTCAGCCTAGAGCACCGTCTTAATTCCCAAATCCCAAATAAAGGGGCCAGCCCAGCCCGGCCGGCAGGACCCCAACCAAACAAACCATCACGGGCTTGAGGGCTTGTGGTCTAGGGTAGGTATCCGCCATGAATCCCCATCCCGCCGCTGCCGCTGCCCCTAGAACATCTTGTACTGGTACATACTTTTGGGCAATCCTGAGGTAGGCTTCGCAAACTGCAGGAGATCCGAATCAGGATTGATGGTTTTCAAATATTTCTATCTTTCTTTGCGAACAAATTTTCGCTACATTACATTTATGCAATAGTTTTTTAAACTTGTTCGCAGAGGCTGATCGACCTCCCGGGATTACTATGGCTACTTGACGTCGCCACTTCCCCAGGTGGTTCCGGCCCTAGGCGTGCTGGCCCGGCTATCCACAAGAAGGCACCACTCGCCGCCACTAGTCCGATTGAGTACCTCCCAGCCGGCGGGGCGGTGGCGCGGTGGTCGCCTGGCAACCAGCCGCGGCAGCAGCAGCAGCTGCCACGGCCTACCTGGTCCCTCAAGAACCACTACGGCGATCCCCTCTTCGAGATTTTCGGGGTGTATGCGAATTTCCCCCTCGTTGGCCAAGTACTGGCCTCCGGCGGCATGGTCACCGACATCATCTGCCAGCTCCAAACTGCCAAGCCGTTTTACTCACAAATTAAAGCGCACGATGGGCAATGCAACATCCCGAATCCCAACTTGTTGATTTCAGGGTACATATGTATGATCTTGCCAAAACTTTCTCATCAGTCTCTTCTAGTTGGTATTTGTCCGGCTCACATATACAGTACTACTATTGCATGTATATATGCAGATGAAGCTGCCTCCGACGGGGCCATCTACTTACATCTCTGCCTGCTCAGGCGTCGCCCTCGGAGTGAAGATGGTCGCGTCCAAGAACAATGCCGAGGAGGAGCTATCCAGCCTGGTGCTGGACTGGGACGACGACTCGCCAATGTCTGACAAATGCGGTACCGGATGGGCAACACGCCGAAGAAGATTGATGGCCGACTTGGCATCTCTGGTGAATATGGTGATCTTGGGATCAAACGTGTCTGTGCACGCGGTGATGGGACCGTATACACTGGCAGAGCTTACAGGCTGACAGGGTATGCACATCCGGAATTCCGGATGCACAGGCCGAGCTCGACGGCGTCACTTATCACCGTGTAGACCACGTCTATGACGCCTTTGCTTGTTTCGATGGAGATGGTGTTGCATTTGTCAGACATTGGCAAGTCGTCATCCCAGTCCAGCACCAGATAATTCTAGCATACAAAGATAAAAAGAAAAGACCACTACTCGTCGATTTCTGACTCCGACTCGGTAATGTCCTCCTCTGATGTCTGAATGTAGGCGTCATCATACGCCTCGTCTTCAAAGTCCCAACCCGCCGTTTCTCATAGTTTCAATTTCAATTGAGCTGCCTGCTTCCGCAAACGCTTGTCCTCCCGATAGGCGGCTCGCTCCCTCCTCCTCGTGTCCCTCTCCGGTCTCAATTGCTTGTAGAACTGGCGCTCGTCGATGATGTCCTGCGGGTAGCCTCCACGCCACAGCACCAAGGCTTCCATGTCCTTCTCTGCGATGGCGAGGCGACGCTGCCGCCTCCGATGGACACGACGATCCTCGTCGGTGAAAAGCCACGAGAGAGGCGCCAGATCCTGCGCCCGCTGGCTCGACACGTTGGGAAAATGCATATCCCGACGAGGCCTCAAGTGGGGCCACGCCGCCGCGTCGTGCGCGCGGGCCGCGTCCTCTGCGGTGTCGAAGGTGCCGAGGGCGAGACGTTTCTCGCGAAATCAGATCTCGGCGGAGAAGGCGCAGGAGCGGCGCTCGCGGACTCCGCGAAAATCCGAAGCGCGTAGGCGGCGGATCGACATGGTGGCGCAGAGGCGGCGAGAGTGGGCGACCGACAGAGTGTGGAGAGAGAGCCTTATTTTATAGCGAGCGCCGGCCGCGGCGCGCGCGCGAACCTTTCCCGCGTGCTGGAGCGTCAAAATCAGGGCGACTGCACGATGTTAAATGCGCGTGGTCATGAAAATTGGTCGGCCCATTGGGCGCACTGCCGACCCAAAACTAAAAGAGGGCGGACGGCCCCAAAACTAAAAGAGGGCGGACGGCGGGCGGGCGGCCGACCCAAACGGACAAAAACTCCGTCCATTTAGGTCGGCCCGTTGGAGTTGCTCTTAGTGGTATTCTCAATGACTGGGTATTGTACTTAGAAATAAAGGCAAGCCGGAAGGTGGTGCATGGACGGAAACCGAGCTGGACTCAGAGGGTGCTTGGATACGTTTTAGTCCCATGACTAAAAGTAGTGGGACTAAAACTTGCTAGCCTCACCTATACTTGGATCCAAATACTAAAGAGACTGAAATCAAGTTATTGAGCATTTATTATCCTCCAAACCCTCCAATCCAGAACTCGCATGTGTTAAAGGAGAGGAATTAAATGAGGAGAGAGAGGGCTAATGCATATTTTAGTAGGTTTCCTATGACTAAAAAATTTTAGCCTCAAGACTAGTCCTAGGCTCTCTTTAGTCAGGGATGCTTGGAACTTTAGCCTTTAAAAGAGACTATTTTTAGTCAGACTAAAAATAGTCCCTTGGATCCAAGCACCCTCTCAGCCTAGCGCACCGTCTTAATTCCCAAATCCCAAATAAAGGGGCCAGCCCAGCCCGGCCGACAGGACCCCAACCAAACAATAGATTGGATTTTAACACCCGGGTGTCTAGGCACCCGGTTATCTCAGCCTAGCTGCTCGGGATCTGGACCGGGCCTGTACCCCTGGTTCTATTAACAGTCTATAGGATTCCTTTAAGCGCCAGCTCTGGGCCTATTCTCTCACTGTTCATCGTAGGGCAGAATCCCACCTCGCCTGTAAGTGGCAAGTCTACATCAAGGAGTACACCTGTCGGCCTGTGTCTCAAACAAGTGAAAAGACGTGTCGAACTCCACCACGGGCATGCATCGCCGATGGAATGAATATAATAGACTGCAGCCACTCGTGATCCTTGACACATGCCGATACGGATGGCTGAAACATGCACCCGGTACATGTATGGTAGTGTGCCGGATACAGGATACAGATACATGTGCCTGAGTTAGGTTCCTATCAGACGTACATTGCTCATTTCCACCACGTTCAGTCCCTGTCAGCGCCTGACGCCAGTATGACTAGTTCATGTACCCGGCTCACGAGTTCATGCCTCACCTCTCGGCTTCTCCATGACACGCGCCAATCAGGTTAAAGCTTGTATGTGCCCGGCACAAATTTGGTAACATGCTCATCTCATCTCATCTCGGTCAAGAACATTTTACTGCTCACCGAAAGGAAGGAACAAGTGATGGCAATATACTAATATATTCGTACAGAAACTAAACTAACGGTGATGTGAAACCTCTAGGGGTCCACGTTCCTCTGACCATGATTAAGAATACTACGTGGGAGTATACGAGATGCCTTGCATGTGCTGCCTATGGGTTGTCGCTTCAACCATGCCCGCCTGACCTCGTGACAGTCCTACACATCACAGTGCTAGTACTTGTGACCTATCCTGCCTGCACAGCCTAGTTGTGCCGCTGTTTGTCTGATTAATCGCCTAGCTAATTATTCTGACACTGCAAAAGGTCTGCCGCTGGACAGAGCACAACACGAATCTTAACAAGGCTGAACAGACATGATAAGGGGGAGTCGGGACTCCCGGGTGCTCCCACACCTTTTCGAACCAAACAAACCAGCACGGGCTTGAGGGCTTGTGGTCTAGGGTAGGTATCCGCCATGAATCCCCATTCCGCCACTGCCGCTGCCCCTAGAACATCTTGTACTGGTACATACTTTTGGGCAATCCTGAGGTAGGCTTCGCAAACTGTAGGAGATCCGAATCAGGATTGATGGTTTTCAAATATTTCTATCTTTCTTTGCGAACAAATTTTCGCTACATTACATTTATGCAATAGTTTTTTAAACTTGTTCGCAGAGGCTGATCGACCTCCCGGGATTACTAGGCTTGCTTGACGTCGCCCCTTCCCCAGGTGGTTCCGGCCCTAGGCGTGCTGGCCCGGCCATCCACAAGAAGGCACCACTCGCCACCACTAGTCTGATTGAGTACCTCCCAGCCGGCGGGGCGGCGGCGTGGTGGTCGCCTGGCAACCAGCCGAGGCAACAGCAGCAGCTGCCACGGCCTACCTGGTCCCTCAAGAACCACTACAGCGATCCCCTCTTCAAGATTTTCGGGGTGTATGCGAATTTCCCCCTCGTTGGTCCCTCAAGAATCATCTGCCAGCTCCAAACCGCCAAGCCCTTTTACTCACAAATTAAAGCGCACGATGGGCACTGCAACATCCCGAATCCCAACTTGTTGATTTCAGGGTACGTATGTATGATCTTGCCAAAACTTGCTCATCAGTCTCTTCTAGTTGGTATTTGTCCGGCTCACATATACAGTACTACTATTGCATGTATATATTGTTGGAAATATGCCCTAGAGGCAATAATAATAAATTGATTATTGTATTTCCTTGTTCATGATAATCGTTTATTATCCATGCTAGAATTGTATTGATAGGAAACTCAGATACATGTGTGGATACATAAACAACACCATGTCCCTAGTAAGCCTCTAGTTGACTAGCTCGTTGATCAATAGATGGTTATGGTTTCCTGACCATGGACATTGGATGTCATTGATAACGGGATCACATCATTAGGAGAATGATGTGATGGACAAGACCCAATCCTAAGCATAGCACAAGATCGTGTAGTTCGTATGCTAAAGCTTTTCTAATGTCAAGTATCATTTCCTTAGACCATGAGATTGTGCAACTCCCGGATACCGTAGGAGTGCTTTGGGTGTGCCAAATGTCACAACGTAACTGGGTGGCTATAAAGGTACACTACGGGTATCTCCAAAAGTGTCTGTTGGGTTGGCACGAATCAAGACTGGGATTTGTCACTCCGTGTAAATGGAGAGGTATCTCTGGGCCCACTCGGTAGGACATCATCATAATGTGCACAATGTGATCAAGGAGTTGATCACGGGATGATGTGTTACGGAACGAGTAAAGAGACTTGCCGGTAACGAGATTGAACAAGGTATCGGGATACCGACGATCGAATCTCGGACATGTATCGTACCGATAGACAAAGGGAATTGTATACGGGATTGATTAAGTCCTTGACATCGTGGTTCATCTGATGAGATCATCGTGGAACATGTGGGAGCCAACATGGGTATCCAGATCCTGCTGTTGGTTATTGACCGGAGAACGTCTCGGTCATGTCTGCATGTCTCCCGAACCCGTAGGGTCTACACACTTAAGGTTTGATGACGCTAGGGTTATAAAGGAAGTTTGTATGTGGTTACCGAATGTTGTTCGGAGTCCCGGATGAGATCCCGGACGTCACGAGGAGTTCCGGAATGGTCCGGAGGTAAAGATTTATATATGGGAAGTCCTGTTTTGGTCACCGGAAAGGTTTTGGGGTTTATCGGTAATGTACCGAGACCACCGGGAGGGTCCCGGGGGTCCACCAAGTGGGGCCACAAGCCCCGGAGGCTTGCATGGGCCGAGAGTGGTGATGGACCAGCCCTTGAGTGGGCTGGTGCGCCTCCCACAAGGCCCAAGGGGCAGCTAGGAGGAAAAAAGGGGAAACCCTAGGCTTAGATGGGCCTAAGGCCCACCCTAGGGGGCGCCTCCCCTTCTCCCCTCTTGGCCGCCTCCCCTTTCCCATCTAGGGCTGCCGCCCCCTAGGGGTGGGAACCCTAGAGGGGGCGCACCCTCCACCCTCTCCCCTATATATAGTGAGGCCTAGGGCTGCCCATAACACGCGATTTGATCTCTCTCATTGGTGCAGCCCTCCCTCTCTTTCTCCTCTCCCATGGTGCTTGGCGAAGCTCTGCAGGATTGCCACGCTCCTCCATCACCACCACGTCGTTGTGCTGCTGCTGGATGGAGTCTTCCTCAACCTCTCCCTCTCTCCTTGCTGGATCAAGGCGTGGGAGACGTCACCGGGCTGTACGTGTGTTGAACACGGAGGTGCCGTCCGTTCGGCACTTGGTCATCGGTGATTTGGATCACGACGAGTACGACTCCATCAACCCCGTTCACTTGAACGCTTCCTCTTTGCGATCTACAAGGGTATGTAGATGCACTCTCCTTCCCCTAGTTGCTAGTCTCTCCATAGATAGATCTTGGTGACACGTAGGAAAATTTTGAATTTCTGCTACGTTCCCCAACGGTGGTATCAGAGCTAGGTCTATTGCGTAGTTACTATGCACGAGTAGAACACAAAGTAGTTGTGGGCGTTGATTTTGTACAATATGCTTACCGTTACTAGTCCAATCTTGATTCGGCGGCATTGTGGGATGAAGCGGCCCGGACTGACCTTACACGTACTCTTACGTGAGACTGGTTCCACCGACTGACATGCACTAGTTGCATAAAGTGGCTGGCGGGTGTCTGTCTCTCCCACTTTAGTCGGATCGGATTCGATGAAAAGGGTCCTTATGAAGGGTAAATAGCAATTGGCATATCACGTTGTGGTTTTTGCGTAGGTAAGAAATGTTCTTGCTAGAAACCCATAGCAGCCACGTAAAACATGCAAACAACAATTAGAGGACGTCTAACTTGTTTTTGCAGGGTATGCTATGTGATGTGATATGGCCAAAAGGATGTGATGAATGATATATGTGATGTATGAGATTGATCATGTTCTTGTAATAGGAATCACGACTTGCATGTCGATGAGTATGACAGCTGGCAAGAGCCATAGGAGTTGTCTTAATTTATTTATGACCTGCGTGTCAACATAAACGTCATGTAATTACTTTACTTTATTGCTAACCGTTAGCTGTAGAAGTAGAAGTAATAGTTGGCGAGACAACTTCATGAAGACACAATGATGGAGATCATGATGATGGAGATCATGGTGTCATGCCGGTGACAAGATGATCATGGAGCCCCAAGATGGAGATCAAAGGAGCTGTATGATATTGGCCATATCATGTCACTATTATTTGATTGCATGTGATGTTTATCATGTTTATACATCTTATTTGCTTAGAACGACGGTAGTAAATAAGATGATCCCTCATTAAAATTTCAAGAAAGTGTTCCCCCTAACTGTGCACCGTTGCGACAGTTTGTCGTTTCAATGCACCACGTGATGATTGGGTGTTTGATTCAAACGTTCACATACAACGGGTGTAAGACAGATTTACACATGCAAACACTTAGGTTGACTTGACGAGCCTAGCATGTACAGACATGGCCTCGGAACACAGAAGACCGAAAGGTCGAGCATGAGTCATATAGAAGATACGATCAACATGAAGATGTTCACCGACATTGACTAGTCCGTCTCACGTGATGATCGGACACAGCCTAGTTGACTCGGATCATGTAATCACTTAGACGACTAGAGGGATGTCTATCTGAGTGGGAGTTCATAAGATGAACTTAATTATCCTGAACATAGTCAAAAGGTCTTCGCAAATTATGTCGTAGCTCTTGCTTCTGTTCTACTGTTTAGATATGTTCCTAGAGAAAATTTAGTTGAAAGTTGATAGTAGCAATTATGCGGACTAGGTCCGTAAACCGAGGATTGTCGTCATTGCTTCATAGAAGGCTTATGTCCTTAATGCACCGCTCAGTGTGCTGAACCTCGAACGTTGTCTGTGGATGTTGCGAACATCTGACATACACATTTTCATAACTACGTGATAGTTCAGTTGAACGGTTTAGAGTTGAGGCACCGAAGACGGTTTTGTAACGTCGCGAAACATATGAGATGTTTCGAGGACTGAAATTGGGATTTCAGGCTCGTGCCCACATCAAGAGGTATAAGACCTCCAACGATTTTCTTAGCCTGCAAACTAAGGGAGAAAAGCTCAATTGTTGAACTTGTGCTCAGATTGTCTGAGTACAACAATCGCTTGAATCGAGTGGGAGTTGATCTTCCAGATGAAATAGTGATGGTTCTCCGAAGTCATGACCACCAAGCTGCTTGAGCTTCGTGATGAACTATAATATATCAGGGACATATATGATGATCCTTGAGATATTCACGATGTTTGACACCACAAAAGTAGAGATCAAGAAGGAGCATCAATTGTTGATGGTTGGTGAAACCACTAGTTTCAAGAAGGGCAAGGGCAAAAAAAGGGATGCTTCATGAAACGGCAAATCAGCTGCTGCTCTAGTGAAGAAACCCAAGGTTGAACTCAAACCCGAGACTAAGTGCTTCTGTAATAAAGGGAACAACCACTGGAGCAGAATTACCCTAGATACTTGGTAGATAAGAAGGCTGGCAAGGTCGATAGAAGTATATTGGATGTATTATGTTAATGTGTACTTTACTAGTACTCCTAGTAGCACCAGGGTATTAGATACCGGTTCGGTTGCTAAGTGTTAGTAACTCGAAATAAAAGCTATGGAATAAACGGAGACTAGCTAAAGGTGAGATGACGATATGTGTTGGAAGTATTTCCAAGGTTGATCAAATATCGTACGCTCCCTCTACCATCGAGATTGGTGTTTGCGTTGAGCATAGACATGATTGGATTATGTCTATCGCAATACGGTTATTCATTTAAAGAGAATAATGGTTACTCTGTTTATTTGAATAATACCTTCAATGGTCTTGCACCTAAAATGAATGGTTCATTGAATCTCGATCGTAGTGATACACATGTTCATGCCAAAAGATAGTAATGATAGTACCACCTACTTGTGGCACTGCCACGTAAGTCATACCGGTATAAAATGCATGAAGAAGCTCCATGTTGATGGATCTTTGGGCTCACTCGTTTTTGAAAAGTTTGAGGCATGCGAACCATGTCTATTGGTGTATATGCATAAAGAAACTCCATGCAAATGGACCGTTTGGACTCACTTGATTTTGAATCACTTGAGACATGCAAATCATACCACATGGGCAAGATGACTGAAAGCCTCGTTTTCAGTAAAATGGAACTAGAAAGCAACTTGTTGGAAGTAATACATTTTGATGTGTGCAGTCCAATGAGTGCTGAGGCATGTAGTGGATATCGTTATGTTCTTACTTCACAGATGATTTGAGTAGATGTTGAGTATATTTAGTTGATGAATCACGAGTCTGAATTATTGGAAGGTTCAAGTAATTTCAGGGTGAAGTTGAAAGATCGTCGTGACAAGAGGATAAAAGATCTATGATATGATCATAGAGATGAATATCTGAATTACGAGTTTGGCATAGAATTAAGACATTGTGGAAATTGTTTCACAACTAATACAGCCTGGAACACCATAGTGTGATGGTGTGTCCGAACATCATAACTACACCCTATTGGATATGATGCATACCATGATGTCTCTTATCGAATTACCATGATAGTTTATGGGTTAGGCATTAGAGACAACCACATTCACTTTAAATAGGGCACCACGTAATTCCGATGAGATGACACCGTATGAACTATGGTTTAGAGAAACCTAAGCTATCATTTCTTAAAAGTTTGGGGCTGCGACGCTTATGTGAAAAAGTTTCAGGCTGATAAGCTCGAACCCAAAGCGGATAAATGCATCTTCATAGAACACCCAAAATAGTTGGGTATACCTCCTGTCTCAGATTCGAAAGCAATAAGGGATTGTTGTCTTTTCTCGAGGAAAAGTTTCTCTCGAAAGAATTGAGTGGGAGGATGGTGGAGACATGATGAGGTTATTGAACCGTCTCTTCAACTAGTGTGTGGCAGGGCACAAGAGTTGTTCCTGTGGCACCTACACCAATTGAAGTGGAAGCTTATGATATTGATCATGAGACTTCGGATCAAATCACTCCCAAACCTCGTGGGATGACAAGGATGCGTACTACTTCAGAGTGGTACGTAATCCTGTCTTGGAAGTCATGTTGCTAGACAACAATGAACCTACGAGCTATGGAGAAGCGGTGGTGGGCCTGGATTCTGATAAATGGCTCGAGGCCATATAATCCGAGAGAGGATCCATATATGAAAACAAAGTGTAGACTTTGGAAGAACTACTTGATGGTCGTGAGGCTGTTGAGTACAGATGGATTTAAAAGGAAGATGGACAATGATGGTAAATGTCACCATTAAGAAAGCTCGACTTGTCGTTAAGATGTTTTCCGACAAGTTCAAGCAGTTGACTACGATGAGACTTTCTCACCCGTAGCGATGCTAAGAGTATGTTGGAATTATATTAGCAATTACTGCATCATTTATGAAATCTTGCAGATAGGATATCAAAATATTGTTTCCTCGACGATTTTTGAGGAAAGGTTGTATGTGATACAACCGGAAGGTTTTGTCAATCCTGAAATATGCTAATAAGTATGCAAAGCTCCAGCAATCCTTTTGAGGACTGGAGTAAGCATCTCGGAGTTGGAATGTATGCTTGGATGAGATGATCAAAGATTTTGGGTGTATACAAAGTTTATGAGAAACTTGTATTTCCAAAGAAGTGAGTGGGAGCACTATAGAATTTCTGATGAGTATATGTTGTTGACATATTGTTGATCAGAAATGACGTAGAATTTCTGGAAAGCATATAGGGTTATTTGGAAAGTGTTTTTCAATGGAAAGCCTGGATTAAGCTACTTGAACATTGAGCATCAAGATCTATAAGGATAGATCAAAACGCTTAATGGTACTTTCAAATGAGCACATACCTTGACATGATCTTGAAGGTGTTCAAGATGGATCAGTCAAAGAAGGAGTTCTTGCCTGAGTTGTAAGGTATGAAGTTAAGACTTAAAGCTCGACCACGGCAGAATGGAGAGAAAGGACGAAGGTCGTCCCCTATGCTTAAGACATAGGCTCTACAGTATGCTATGCTGTGTACCGCACCTGAAGTGTGCCTTGCCATGAGTCAGTCAAGGGGTACAAGAGTGATCCAAGAATGGATCACAGGACAGCAGTCAAAGTTATCCTTAGTAACTAGTGGACTAAGGAATTTTCTCGATTATGGAGGTCATAAAGAGTTCGACGTAAATAGTTACGTCGATGCAAGCTTAACACCTATCCGGATAGCTCTGAGTAGAGATGCCGGATATGTATAATGGAGCAACAATTTAGAATAGCTCCATGTAGAACAGTTATTTGGAATAGCTCCAAATAGAACGTGGTAGCTACATCTAGGAGATGACATAGAGATTTGTAAAGCACACACGGATCTGAAAGGTTCAGACCCATTGACTAAAACCTCTCTCACAAGCAACATGATCAAACCTAGAACTCATTGAGTGTTAATCACATAGTGATGTGAACTAGACTACTGACTCTAGTAAACTCTTTGGGTGTTAGTCACATGGGGATGTGACCTGTGAGTGTTAATCACATGGCGATGTGAACTAGATTATTGACTCTAGTGCAAGTGGGAGACTGTTGGAAATATGCCCTAGAGGCAATAATAATAAATTGATTATTATATTTCCTTGTTCATGATAATCGTTTATTATCCATGCTAGAATTGTATTGATAGGAAACTCAGATACATGTGTGGATACATAAACAACACCATGTCCCTAGTAAGCCTCTAGTTGACTAGCTCGTTGATCAATAGATGGTTACGGTTTCCTAACCATGGACATTGGATGTCATTGATAACGGGATCACATCATTAGGAGAATGATGTGATGGACAAGACCCAATCCTAAGCATAGCACAAGATCGTGTAGTTCATATGCTAAAGCTTTTCTAATGTCAAGTATCATTTCCTTAGACCATGAGATTGTGCAACTCCCGGATACTGTAGGAGTGCTTTGGGTGTGCCAAATGTCACAATGTAACTGGGTGGCTATAAAGGTACACTACGGGTATCTCCGAAAGTGTCTGTTGGGTTGGCACGAATCAAGACTGGGATTTGTCACTCCGTGTAAACAGAGAGGTATCTCTGGGCCCACTCGGTAGGACATCATCATAATGTGCACAATGTGATCAAGGAGTTGATCACGGGATGATGTGTTACGGAACGAGTAAAGAGACTTGCCGGTAACGAGATTGAACAAGGTATCGGGATACCGACGATCGAATCTCGGACAAGTATCGTACCGATAGACAAAGGGAATTGTATACGGGATTGATTAAGTCCTTGACATCGTGGTTCATCTGATGAGATCATCGTGGAACATGTGGGAGCCAACATGGGTATCCAGATCCCGCTGTTGGTTATTGACCAGAGAACGTCTCGGTCATGTCTGCATGTCTCCCGAACCCGTAGGGTCTACACACTTAAGGTTCGATGACGCTAGAGTTATAAAGGAAGTTTGTATGTGGTTACCGAATGTTGTTCGGAGTCCCGGATGAGATCCCGGACGTCACGAGGAGTTTCGGAATGGTCCGGAGGTAAAGATTTATATATGGGAAGTCCTGTTTTGGTCACCGGAAAGGTTTCGGGGTTTATCGGTAATGTACCGGGACCACCGGGAGGGTCCCGGGGGTCCACCAAGAAGCCCCGGAGGCTTGCATGGGCCGAGAGTGGTGAGGGACCAGACCTTGAGTGGGCTGGTGCACCTCCCACAAGGCCCAAGGGGCAGCTAGGAGGAAAAAAAGGGGAAACCCTAGGCTTAGATGGGCCTAAGGCCCACCCTAGGGGGCGCCTCCCCTTCTCCCCTCTTGGCCGCCTCCCCTTTCCCATCTAGGGCTGCCGCCCCCCTAGGGGTGGGAACCCTAGAGGGGGCGCACCCTCCTCCCTCTCCCCTATATATAGTGAGGCCTAGGGCTGCCCATAACACGCGATTTGATCTCTCTCACTGGTGCAGCCCTCCCTCTCTTTCTCCTCTCCCGTGGTGCTTGGCGAAGCTCTGCAGGATTGCCACGCTCCTCCATCACCACCACGCCGTTGTGCTGCTGCTGGATGGATTCTTCCTCAACCTCTCCCTCTCTCCTTGCTGGATCAAGGCGTGGGAGACGTCACCGGGCTGTACGTGTGTTGAACACGGAGGTGTCGTCCGTTCGGCACTTGGTCATCGGTGATTTGGATCACGACGAGTACGACTCCATCAACCCCGTTCACTTGAACGCTTCCGCTTTGCGATCTACAAGGGTATGTAGATGCACTCTCCTTCCCCTCGTTGCTAGTCTCTCCATAGATAGATCTTGGTGACACTAGGAAAATTTTGAATTTCTGCTATGTTCCCCAACATATATGCAGATGAAGCTGCCTCCGACGGGGCCATCTACTTACATCTCTGCCTGCTCAGGCGTCGCCCTCGGAGTGAAGATGGACGCGTCCAAGAACAATGCCGAGGAGGAGCTATCCAGCCTCGTGCTGGACTGGGACGACGACTCGCCAATGTCTGACAAATGCGGTACCGGATGGGCAACACGCCGAAGAAGATTGATGGCCGACTTGGCATCTCTTGTGAATATGGTGATCTTGGGATCAAACGTGTCTGTGCGCGCGGTGATGGAACCGTATACACTGGCAGAGCTTACAGGCTGACAGGGTATGCACATCCGGAATTCCGGATGCACAGGCCGAGCTCGACGGCGTCACTTATCACCGCGTAGACCACGTCTACGACGCCTTTGCTTGTTTCGATGGAGACGGTGTTGCATTTGTCAGACATTGGCGAATCGTCGTCCCAGTCCAGCACCAGATAATTCTAGCGTACACAGATAAAAAGAAAAGACCACTACTCGTCGATTTCTGACTCCGACTCGGTAATGTCCTCCTCTGATGTCTGAATGTAGGCGTCATCATACGCCTCGTCTTCAAAGTCCCAACCCGCCGTTTCTCCTAGTTTCAATTTCAATTGAGCTGCCTGCTTCCGCAAACGCTTGTCCTCCCGATAGGCGGCTCGCTCCCTCCTCCTCGCGTCCTTCTCCCGTCTCAATTGCTTGTAGAACTGGCGCTCATCGACGATGTCCTGCGGGTAGCCTCCACGCCACAGCACCAAGGCTTCCACATCCTTCTCTGCGATGGCGAGGCGACGCTGCCGCCTCCGGTGGACACGACGATCCTCGTCGGTGAAAAGCCGTGGGAGAGGCGCCAGATCCTGCGCCCGCTGGCTCGACACGTTGGGAAAATTCATATCCCGACGAGGCCTCAGGAGGCGCCACGCCGCCGCGTCGTGCGCGCGGGCCGCGTCCTCTGCAGTGTCGAAGGTGCCGAGGGCGAGACGTTTCTCGCGAAATCAGATCTCGGCGGAGAAGGCGCCGGAGCGGCGCTCGCGGACTCCGCGAAAATCCGAAGCGCGTAGGCGGCGGATCGACATGGTGGCGCAGAGGCGGCGAGAGTGGGCGACCGACAGAGTGTGGAGAGAGAGCCTTCTTTTATAGCGAGCGCCAGCCGTGGCGCGCGCGCGAACCTTTCCCGCGTGCTGGAGCGTCAAAATCAGGGCGACTGCACGATGTTAAACGCGCGTGGTCATGAAAATGGGTCGGCCCATTGGGCGCGCTGCCGACCCAAAACTAAAAGAGGGCGGATGGCCCCAAAACTAAAAGAGGGCGTACAGCAGGTGGGCGGCCGACCCAAACGGACAAAAACTCCGTCCATTTAGGTCGGCCCGTTGGAGTTGCTCTTAGTGGTATTCTTAGTGACTGGGTATTGTACTTATAAATAAAGGAAAGCCGGAAGGTGGTGCATGGACGGAAACCGAGCCGGACTCAGAGGGTGCTTGGATACGTTTTAGTCCCATGACTAAAAGTAGTGGGACTAAAACTTGCTAGCCTCACCTATACTTGGATCCAAATACTAAAGAGACTGAAATCAAGTTATTGAGCATTTATTATCCTCCAAACCCTCCAATCCAGAACTCGCATGTGTTAAAGGAGAGGCATTAAATGAGGAGAGAGAGGGCTAATACATATTTTAGTAGGTTTCCTATGACTAAAAAATTTTAGCCTCAAGACTAGTCCTAGCCTCTCTTTAGTCAGGGATGCTTGGAACTTTAGCCTTTAAAAGAGACTATTTTTAGTCAGACTAAAAATAGTCCCTTGGATCCAAGCACCCTCTCAGCCTAGCGCACCGTCTTAATTCCCAAATCCTAAATAAAGGGGCCAGCCCAGCCCGACCGGCAGGACCCCAACCAAACAATAGATTGGATTTTCAACAACCGGGTGTCTAGGCACCCGGTTATCTCAGCCTAGCTGCTCGGGATCTGGACCGGGCCTGTACCCCTGGTTCTATTAACAGTCTATAGGATTCCTTTAAGCGCCAGCTCTGGGCCTATTCTCTCACTGTTCATTGTAGGGCAGAATCCCACCTCGCCTATAAGTGGCAAGTCTACATCAAGGAGTACACCTGTCGGCCTATGTCTCAAACAAGTGAAAAGACGTGTCGAACTCCACCACGGCCATGCATCGCCGATGGAATGAATAGAATAGACTGCAGCCGCTCATGATCCTTGACACATGTCGATACCGATGGCTGAAACATGCACCCGGTACATGTATGGTAGTGTGCTGGATACAGGATACAGATACATGTGCCTGAGTTAGGTTCCTATCAGACGTACATTGCTCATTTCCACCACGTTCAGTCCCTGTCAGCGCCTGACGCCAGTATGACTAGTTCATGTACCCGGCTCACGAGTTCATGCCTCACCTCTCGGCTTCTCCATGACACGTGCCAATCAGGTTAAAGCTTGTATGTGCCCGACACAAATTTGGTAACATGCTCATCTCATCTCATCTCGGTCAAGAACATTTTACTGCTCACCGAAAGGAAGGAACTGGTGATGGCAATATACTAATATATTCGTACAGAAACTGAACTAAGGGTGATGTGAAACCTCTAGGGGTCCACGTTCCTCTGACCATGATAAAGAATACTACGTGGGAGTACACGAGATGCCTTGCATGCGCTGCCTATGGGTTGTCGCTTCAACCATGCCCGCCTGACCTCGTGACAATCCTACACATCACAGTGCTAGTACCTGTGACCTATCCTGCCTGCACAGCCTAGTTGTGCCGCTGTTTGTCTGATTAATCGCCTAGCTAATTATTCTGACACTGCAAAAGGTCTGCCGCTGGACAGAGCACAACACGAATCTTAACAAGGCTGAACGAACAGGATAAGGGGGAGTCGGGACTCCCGGGTGCTCCCACACCTTTTCGAACCAAACAAACCAGCACGGGCTTGAGGGCTTGTGGTCTAGGGTAGGTATCCGCCATGAAACCCCATTCCGCCGCTGCCGCTGCCCCTAGAACATCTTGTACTGGTACATACTTTTGGGCAATCCTGAGGTAGGCTTCGCAAACTACAGGAGATCCGAATCAGGATTGATGGTTTTCAAATATTTCTATCTTTCTTTGCGAACAAATTTTCGCTACATTACATTTATGCAATAGTTTTTTAAACTTGTTCGCAGAGGCTGATCGACCTCCCGGGATTACTAGGCTTGCTTGACGTCGCCCCTTCCCCAGGTGGTTCCGGCCCTAGGCGTGCTGGCCCGACCATCCACAAGAAGGCACCACTCGCCGCCACTAGTCCGATTGAGTACCTCCTAGCCGGCGGGGCGGCGGCGTGGTGGTCGCCTGGCAACCAGCCGCGGCAATAGCAGCAGCTGCCACGGCCTACCTGGTCCCTCAAGAACCACTACGGCGATCCCCTCTTCGAGATTTTCGGGGTGTATGCGAATTTCCCCCTCGTTGGCCAAGTACTGGCCTCCGGCGGCATGGTCACCGACATCATCTGCCAGCTCCAAACTGCCAAGCCGTTTTACTCACAAATTAAAGTGCACGATGGGCAATGCAACATCCCGAATCCCAACTTGTTGATTTCAGGGTACGTATGTATGATCTTGCCAAAACTTGCTCATCAGTCTCTTCTAGTTGGTATTTGTCCGGCTCACATATACAGTACTAATATTGCATGTATATATGCAGATGAAGCTGCCTCCGACGGGGCCATCTACTTAGATCTCTGCCTGCTCAGGCGTCGCCCTCGAAGTGAAGATGGACGCGTCCAAGAACAATGCCGAGGAGGAGCTATCCAGCCTGGTGCTGGACTGGGACGACGACTCGCCAATGTCTGACAAATGCGGTACCGGATGGGCAACACGCCGAAGAAGATTGATGGCCGACTTGGCATCTCTGGTGAATATGGTGATCTTGGGATCAAACGTGTCTGTGCGCGCGGTGATGGAACCGAATACACTGGCAGAGCTTACAGGCTGACAGGGTATGCATTCCGGATGCACAGGCCGAGCTCGACGGCGTCACTTATCACCGCGTAGACCACGTCTACGACGCCTTTGCTTGTTTTGATGGAGACGGTGTTGCATTTGTCAGACATTGGCGAGTCGTCGTCCCAGTCCAGCACCAGATAATTCTAGCGTACACAGATAAAAAGAGAAGACCACTACTCGTTGATTTCTGACTCCGACTCGGTAATGTCCTCCTCTGATGTCTGAATGTAGGCGTCATCATACGCCTCATCTTCAAATTCCCAACCCACCGTTTCTCGTAGTTTCAATTTCAATTGAGCTGCCTGCTTCCGCAAACGCTTGTCCTCCCGATAGGCGGCTCGCTCCCTCCTCCTCACGTCCTTCTCCGGTCTCAATTGCTTGTAGAACTGGCGCTCGTCGATGATGTCCTGCGGGTAGCCTCCACGCCACAACACCAAGGCTTCCACGTCCTTCTCTGTGATGGCGACGCCACGCTGCCGCCTCCGGTGGACACGACGATCCTCGTCGGTGAAAAGCCGCGGGAGAGGCGCCAGATCCTGCGCCCGCTGGCTCGACACGTTGGGAAAATTCATATCCCGACGAGGCCTCAGGAGGCGCCACGCTGCCGCGTCGTGCGCGCGGGCCGCGTCCTCTGCGGTGTCGAAGGTGCCGAGAGCGAGACGTTTCTCGCGAAATCAGATCTCAGCGGAGAAGGCGCCGGAGCGGCGCTCGCGGACTCCGCGAAAATCCGAAGCGCGTAAGGCGGCGGATCGACATGGTGGCGCAGAGGCGGCGAGAGTGGGCGACCGACAGAGTGTGGAGAGAGAGCCTTCTTTTATAGCGAGCGTCGGTCGCGGCGCGCGCGCGCGAACCTTTCCCGCGTGCTGGAGCATCAAAATTAGGGCGACTGCACGATGTTAAACGCGCGTGGTCATGAAAATGGGTCGGCCCGTTGGGTGCACTGCCGACCCAAAACTAAAAGAGGGCGGACGGCCCCAAAACTAAAAGAGGGCGGACGGCGGGCGGGCGGCCGACCCAAACGGACAAAAACTCCATTTAGGTCGGCCCGTTGGAGTTGCTCTTAGCGGTATTCTCAGTGACTGGGTATTGTACTTAGAAATAAAGGCAAGCCGGAAGGTGGTGCATGGACGGAAACCGAGCCGGACTCAGAGGTTGCTTGGATACGTTTTAGTCCCATGACTAAAAGTAGTGGGACTAAAACTTGCTAGCCTCACCTATACTTGGATCCAAAAACTAAAGAGACTGAAATCAAGTTATTGAGCATTTATTATCCTTCAAACCCTCCAATCCAGAACTCGCATGTGTTAAAGGAGAGGCCTTAAATGAGGAGAGAGAGGGCTAATACATATTTTAGTAGGTTTCCTATGACTAAAAAATTTTAGCCTCAAGACTAGTCCTAGCCTCTCTTTAGTCAGGGATGCTTGGAACTTTAGCCTTTAAAAGAGACTATTTTTAGTCAGACTAAAAATAGTCCCTTGGATCCAAGCACCCTCTCAGCCTAGCGCACCGTCTTAATTCCCAAATCCCAAATAAAGGGGCCAGCCCAGCCCGGCCGGCAGGACCCCAATCAAACAATAGATTGGATTTTCAACACCCGGGTGTCTAGGCACCCGGTTATATCCCCCGTCCGTCCAGAAAATAGCTGCTCGGGATCTGGACCAGGCCTGTACCCCTGGTTCTATTAACAGTCTATAGGATTCCTTTAAGCGCTAGCTCTGGGCCTATTCTCTCACTGTTCATCGTAGGGCAGAATCCCACCTCGCCTGTAAGTGGCAAGTCTACATCAAGGAGTACACCTGTCAGCCTGTGTCTCAAACAAGTGAAAAGACGTGTCGAACTCCACCACGGGCATGCATCGCCGATGGAATGAATAGAATAGACTGCAGCTGCTCATGATCCTTGACACATGCCGATACGGATGGCTGAAACATGCACCCGGTACATGTATGGTAGTGTGCCGGATACAGGATACAGATACATGTGCCTGAGTTAGGTTCCTATCAGACGTACATTGCTCATTTCCACCACGTTCAGTCCCTGTCAGTGCCTGACGCCAGTATGACTAGTTCATGTACCCGGCTCACGAGTTCATGCCTCACCTCTCGGCTTCTCCATGACACGCGCCAATCAGGTTAAAGCTTGTATGTGCCCGGCACAAATTTGGTAACATGCTCATCTCATCTCATCTCGGTCAAGAACATTTTACTGCTCACCGAAAGGAAGGAACAAGTGATGGCAATATACTAATATATTCGTACAGAAACTGAACTGGCGATGATGTGAAACCTCTAGGGGTCCACGTTCCTCTAACCATGATAAAGAATACTACGTGGGAGTATACGAGATGCCTTGCATGCGCTGCCTATGGGTTGTCGCTTCAACCATGCCCGCCTGACATCGTGACAGTCCTACACATCACAGTGCTAGTACCTGTGACCTATCCTGCCTGCACAGCCTAGTTGTGCCGCTGTTTGTCTGATTAATCGCCTAGCTAATTATTCTGACACTGCAAAAGGTCTGCCGCTGGACAGAGCACAACACGAATCTTAACAAGGCTGAACGGACAGGAGAAGGGGGAGTCGGGACTCCCGGGTGCTCCCACACCTTTCGAACCAAACAAACCAGCACGGGCTTGAGGGCTTGTGGTCTAGGGTAGGTATCCGCCATGAATCCCCATTCCGCCGCTGCCGCTGCCCCTAGAACATCTTGTACTGGTACATACTTTTGGGCAATCCTGAGGTAGGCTTTGCAAACTGTAGGAGATCCGAATCAAGATTGATGGTTTTCAAATATTTCTATCTTTCTTTGCGAACAAATTTTCGCTACATTACATTTATGCAATAGTTTTTTAAACTTGTTCGCAGAGGCTGATCGACCTCCCAGGATTACTAGGCTTGCTTGACGTCGCCCCTTCCCCAGGTGGTTCCGGCCCTAGGCGTGCTGGCCCGGCCATCCACAAGAAGGCACCACTTGCCGCCACTAGTTCGATTGAGTACCTCCCAGCCGGCGGGGCGGCGGCGCGGTGGTCGCCTGGCAACCAGCCGCGGCAGCAGCAGCAGCTGCCACGGCCTACCTGGTCCCTCAAGAACCACTACGGCGATCCCCTCTTCGAGATTTTCAGGGTGTATGCGAATTTCCCCCTCGTTGGCCAAGTACTGGCCTCCGGCAGCATGGTCACCGACATCATCTGCCAGCTCCAAACTGCCAAGCCGTTTTACTCACAAATTAAAGAGCACGATGAGCAATGCAACATCCCGAATCCCAACTTGTTGATTTCAGGGTACGTATATACTCCCTCCGTCCCACAATATACATCAGCCGTCTCTTCTAGTTGGTCTGCGTCCGGCTCACATATACTATTGCATGTGATATGCAGATGAAGCTGCCTCCGACGGGACCATCTACTTACATCTCTGCCTGCTTAGGCGTCGCCCTCGGAGTGAAGATGGACGCGTCCAAGAACAATGCCGAGGAGGAGCTATCCAGCCTAGTGCTGGACTGGGACGATGACTAGCCAATGTCTGACAAATGCAACACTGTCTCCATCGAAACAAGCAAAGGCGTCGTAGACGTGGTCTGCGCGGTGATTAGCGACGCCGTCGAGCTCGGCCTGTGCATCCGCATGTGCATACTCAGCTCTGAGTCTGCTGCATGCTCCGCCACCGCCAGTTTATATGGTTCCATCACCGCGCGCACCGACATGTTTCATCCCAAGATCACCATATTCACCAGAGATGCCAAGTCGGCCATCAATCTTCTTCGGCGTGTTGCCCATCCGGTGCCGCACTTTCTGCGCGCTGAATCATACCGCCATGTGACCCTCCCATTGGCACGGACTTTCCTCGCTGTGCCGACTCAGGCGACGCGCGTTGATTTTGAGTGGGAGCTGGCGATGGCAGGGGGATCAGAAACCATCGGTGTCACAATTACACCAACGGCGGAGCCAGGAATTAAATGAGGTGACAACCTGCCACTCACGGGGAGAAGAATTGGATTGGCATGAACAAGGAGACGAGAAGCTTATTTCACCGGGAGGGTAGATGAAGAACTTGGATCATATGTGAGCACCATTATAACAACAATCCTTAGGGAAGGCTTTAGGTGAAATATAACCCAATATAACTCCAATGAAGAGACTGATGGATTTAAAATACCTCATTCCTAACAATATGTGAATCATGAAGCATGAACTCAAATTATCAAGAATGATGTAATACCATCTCAAAAGATGAGATATGAAAGAATTGCGCTTCGGAATGCAAATAACAATTAGCGGTTGGAAAAGAATCCTTGGCGAACCATCATATAGAGCCTCCACGAAGAACTCTGGTAAACAAAAAAAAAAGAATAACGAAAATAAAGAGAAGTTGGAAAACACAAGGTGAAACCTTGTAATGATTTAGATGGATCTCCGTGATAATTAGAGGTTGGAACTCCGGGAAAGAAAGATAAACAAATGAGATCAAGAAATTTTGATGAGCCTCCGGAATAAGGAATTGAATTTACTCGATGAAGCAAGAATAAGAATTACATTATGCTCATCCTTGACCACTTATGTTGATTACAAACAATGGATTTGGCATACTACTTATTCTCGTAGGAAGTATTAAGATAGATATAGCACGAACTTGTGAAAGCCTTCAACGAAACACCGGTAGAATTGAAACCACGAATGGATTGATAAGGAAGAGAAATATTGAACGAACCACCATAAGAATTGAAAATGAACGAAGAAAAGATGAAGAAACACCGGGAAAAATTATAAAATGAACGAAGATGCTTGAGAGGATTTAGATACAAGTGAACGAAGGGATCACGAACTGATTAGAGAATATTGAATGATGCACCGGTAAGATTTAGGAGAACGATAACTGAAAGCTGGGAATGAATAATTATGAGATGATGGGCTCCGGAGAAAACAAACCGAAAAGAATCTTGAATTGCTCCGGATAGGTAAAAAGAATTCTGACAATCAAAAACAATTATGAGAGGATGGCAACAAGCTAGCACCATGAATCTTGAAGAGAATGAAGCAAGATTAAAGAGAAACTCTACTTCGGTCTTCAAATGTCGAGAGTGACGATGAGAAACACCACCAATAATTGTAGAGGCACTCCGGAAGAATCAAAAGCGAAGAGATTGAGCCAACGATAAAAAGAATTTTGAAAGATCTTGGAGAAAGACATTTGACTGATGATAATTCATTCTTACGTCAAACTTGGAGAAGAATATGAGAGTAACTCTAGGAAATCGAAAGAGTCAGGTAAGATCCTGGGAAAAGACCCGTGGGTTAGGTCCCACTCAAGAGAAACACCATTGAAGGATTTGAAGAGAGATAATGCACCGGTTGAAATAAAAGACTTGAATGAGAGAGCATCCTCGAAAGATTTTGAATGAGAGCAGAGTGTAAGCACGAATCTTCGAGATATCTTGAGCACCCCGGAACGATTGAGTAGCAAGCGGGAAATGATTATGAGGTCCACCGGTAAGATAAAACTTCTGAAACAAGGAAAAGGATATGACCAACACCAAAATCTTGAATCGGATCCATCGAAGAAGAAAAGAGAATGAAGAATGACGAACTTGAAGCTCCGTTAGAATCTTCATGAGAATCACTGGATAAGAATATTGATGGAAAAGAATGGAGAGACTTCATAACCGATAAGATGGATACTTGATTAAGAATTCTGAGTCCTCGAAGAAAAAAGGGTGGGTGGGCGGGAAGAAAACAAAGACAACTTGGGATGGATGAAACGAACAACGTTGAGAAGAAGTGATAATTGATCTTGCGGGAGTTGAAATGATCGGATCCACTTGAAGAGAAACACGCCGTTTTAAAAGAAATTGGCATGACAATCTCGATTATCATGAAGGATTAGTATTCACATCGGAGTATGAGAACACCATTTGGGGAAGGTATGGAATCAACACTTGACTTCGAAGCAACCCGAATACCACAACTCAAAACAAAACAAAAGGATTGGCTTGCAGAATAAGCCGGAACAAACATATGATAGAGATTCCTTCCGAAGTTTTCATGGTGGGGCCTACACGGGCTTGATCGTACAGCACCATCCTGTACAAGGCAGTGCACATGACATACAAAGCGTCCCCGAGTCGGCATAGCCAAGGACTCTTTAAGACACAACGAGACCACTGTAAAACCGACCGTGAATAGGCGGACCACTAGACGTCGAACCCCGATTTCATATCATACATCTGTCAGAAAGATATCCTAAGAGCTACTTGAATTCCCACTTATAAACTCCCGAAACTTTCCAGTTATGCAATCAGGTGTTGGGGATACAGGGGAAGCATAATATCTCACCCAAAACTAGCAAATCCTACATCCAGCTGTATCCATCCTTCAACACATAACCAAGAAACCTTTGGAAATCGTCTACCTCAACCTTTGAAAAGCATCCGTCATACGAGTTATGGCAATACTCCCGAACTCCCGCCCCAGTACTGGGTAGCGTCGAGGTTATCTCACCAACAACTGCATAAAAGAGATTTTCGATGTCGGTGAACTAAACTCAGGTATTCCAGAACTGCAACGATAAAATTGTGACGACAACACCTCGGAGCTCAACTCCCTGGGACACTGCCACAACCCCTAAATGTCAGGAGGCACCAAGAACAATGTTCTCTCGTCACAAATCCATCGGAACGATTCCAAGATACCCGCGTGATCCTAAAAAATTTTTAGTGAAATTTGAGAAGAGAAGAGTCAAAACTCTACGTCAGGATGCCTTACCAGAGCGATGAAGGGACTGGGGAGTAAAAAGAATTCCTAAACTCTCCGATATATAATTCCTAAATGACTCAAAACATTTTTCTAGACTCAACAACGGCTGCTAAAAACGATCAAGTAGTGGGGGCTCCTAAGGTCGGGGAAGGCTCTGATTACCAACTTGTAACACCCTCGATGCGGCTATATCTCCTACGTGTCGAAGCACGACTTAGAGGCATAACCGCATTGAAAGCAATGTCGCAAGTGAGGTAACCTTCACACAACCCATGTAATACATAAGGGAAAGAGATACATAGTTGGCTTACAATCGCCACTTCACACAATTACATGAATAAAACATTACATCATCCAAATACAATCAAGGTCTGACTACAGAACCAAAATAAAAGAAGACTACCCCAAATGCTACACAGATCCCCGATCGACCCCAACTGTGCTCCACTACTGATCGGCTAGAACAAAACAACACAAAGGACAAGATCTTCATCGAGCTCCTCCTTGAGCTTGGTTGCGTCATCTGCATGGTTCAACGGCACCTGCAAGCTGGTTATGGAAGTATTTGTGAGTCACGGGGACTCAGTAATCTTGCACCCTCGCGATCAAGACTATTTAAGCTTATGGGTAAGGTAAAGGTATGAGGTGGAGCTGCAGCAAGCGACTAGCATATATGGTGGCTAACATACGCAAATGAGAGCGAGAAGAGAAGGCAAAGCACGATCGAGAAACTATGATCAAGAAGTGATCCTAGAACAACCTACGTCAAGCATAACTCCAACACCGTGTTCACTTCCCGGACTCCGCCGAGAAGAGACCATCACAGTTACACACGCGGTTGATGTATTTTAATTGAGGTCAACTTCAGGTTTTCTACAACCGGACATTAACAAATTCCCATCTGCCCATAACCGCGGGCACGCCTTTCAAAAGTTCAAATCCCTGCAGGGGTGTCTCAACTTAGCCCGTCACAAGCTCTCACGGTCAACGAAGGATATTCCTTCTAGCGGGAAGACCCGATCAGGCTCAGAATCCCAGTTACGAGACATTTCGACAGGTAAAACAAGACCAGCAAGACCGCCCGATGCGCCGACATCCTGATAGGACCTGCACATATCTCGTTCTCAGGGCAACATCGGATGAGCGCTCCGTACAACTAAAACCAGCCCTCAAGTTTCCCCGAGGTGGCGCTGCAAAGGACTCTAGTTCGGACCAACACTTAGACAAGCACTGGCCCGGGGGTGGTTAAAATAAAGATGACCCTCGGGATGCGCGACTCCCAAGGGAAAAAGGCTAGGTGGCGAATGGTAAAACCAAGGTTGGGCCTTGCTAGAGGAGTTTTATTCAAGGCGAACTGTCAAGGGGTTCCCATTATTACCCAACCGCGTAAGGAACGCAAAATCCAGGAACATAACACCGATATGACGGAAACTAGGGCGGCAAGAGTGGAACAAAACACCAGGCATAAGTCCGAGCCTTCCACCCTTTACCAAGTATATAGATGCATTAATTAAATAAGATATATTATGATATCCCAACAAGTAAACATATTCCAACAAGGAACAACATCTCCATGTTCCAACAAGGAACAAACTTCAATCTTCACCTTCAACTAACAACGCTATAAGAGGGGCTGAGCAAAGCGGTAACATAGCCAAACAACGGTTTGCTAGGACAAGGTGGGTTAGAGGCTTGGTTCACAATATGGGAGGCATAATAAGCAAGTGGTAGGTATCGCAGCATAGGCATAGCAAAAGAGCGAGCAACTAGCAAGCAAAGATAGAAGTGATTTCGAGGGTATGGTCATCTTGCCTGAAATATCGCAAGGAAGAAGAACGAGTCCATGAAGAAGACAAAACGGACGTAGATGAACGGATCCTCACAACACGACGTTATCGGAACCAACCCGAAGAAGCAACACCGGAAAAAGCAAACAACACAGTAAACAACCAACACATCAACATGGCATGATGCACAATCGAGTATGATGCATGTCCGGTTTAATGAAGCATGGCATGGCAAAGTGCACAAACAATCCTACAAATTAAGTGGAGCTCATTATGCAACGGAGTTACATATTGAAGAAAACACCACATGACTTATTTAGTTCTCTCTCGTTTATGTACCCAACAATATTAAATGTTGTTAGCATGGCAAGAGGTGAAGCATGATGAAACTATCTAAGCTGGGCAAGTCTAAATGAGGCCAGAAGCAACGAACAACAATTCCTGAAAACTCCTCATGAGCATATTATAGATTTGGTAATGTTCTGCCCTAAACACAATTTTATAGTTGTTCAACATGCAAAGTGATGCCACCATGTTAAACTAGGCAAAATTCTACCCCATTTACATATAAAGTTTGTTAGGTTTGAAGCTACGGTTATTTAGTTATGAAATAAAGAATTTTAGCAAGTTATTTAAACAAATATAAACAAACAGCATTTTAAACATTTTAAACATGGATGAAAGTTGCATATTAATAAACTAGATGAAAATCTAAGCAAGTTTCATATATAAAGTTTTTACATATGATGCATGGTTGGAGAGTTATTATATGCATGATCATGAAGGGGTTTTCTGCAAAACTGTTGCCTCAGGAATAAGGCAAAAATCACAGACAAGGGAAAAAGAAAATACATTGGGCCGAATCCGAGGCTGGCCCAACAGCACAGGGGAGGGGTGGTTTGGCAGCTGCTGACCATTGGGCCTTGGCCCAACTGGTGGAGAGGGAAGGCCTGCAGGGGGCGCGCAACTAGGCCTGTTAACCCTGCGCTCGGTCAACGCGTGAGCGAGAGGAGCGGGTGAGCTGCTGCTGTTCGCTTCTGAAGAACAGAAAGAGCAGCATGTCCATGGTGATGCAGGAGACGATGGCAGGGGGGTCCCGACAACGGGGATGGCAGGAACCGGCGGGAACGGGCGGATCGAGACGTCCGGCGTCGGTTCCAGGCAACGGTGGCGGACGGAGCTCGGGTGCGGGGCTCCAAATCCATGGCGCTGTCCAAGATGCAGAGAGAGAGAGAGAGAGAGAGAGAGATTACAGACAAGCGGAAGCTTCAGTGGAACAAAGACAAGGGAAGGGAGCAGGTGCAGCGAGGATGACCTGGTTAGGTTGGACCTGGCAGTAGGTAGTGAGCTGTGTAGACGGTCTCGATGTAGGATCGAAAGTATGTCTAGAGGGGGGGTGATTAGACTACTTAACCAAATAAAAACTTAACCTTTTCCCAATTTTAGTTCTTGGCAGATTTTAGCTATTTTAGGACAAGTCAAGCAATCATCACACAATTCAAGCAAGCATGCAAAGAGTATATTGGCAGCGGAAAGTAAAGCATGCAACTTGCAAGAATGTAAAGGGAAGGGTTTGGAGAATTCAAACGCAATTGGAGACATGGATGTTTTTCCCGTGGTTCGGATAGGTGGTGCTATCCTACATCCATGTTGATGGAGACTTCAACCCACGAAGGGTAACGGTTCCGCGAGTCCACACAGGGCTCCACCCAAGGGCAACGGTTGCGCGAGTCCACACAGGGCTCCACCCATGAAGGGTCCATGAAGAAGTAACCACCCACAAAGGGTCCACAAAGAAGCAACCTTGTCTATCCCACCATGGCCATCGCCCACGAAGGACTTGCCTCACTAGCGGTAGATCTTCACGAAGTAGGCGATCTCCTTGCCCTTACAAACTACTTGGTTCAACTCCACAATCTTGTCGGAGGCTCCCAAGTGACACCTAGCCAATCTAGGAGACACCACTCTCCAAGAAGTAACAAATGGTGTGTAGGTAATGAACTCCTTGCTCTTGTGCTTCAAATGATAGTCTCCCCAACACTCAACTCTCTCTCATAGGATTTGGATTTGGTGGAAAGAAGATTTGAGTGGAAACCAACTTGGGAAGGCTAGAGATCAAGATTCATATGGTAGGAATGGAATATCTTGGTCTCAACACATGAGTAGGTGGTTCTCTCTCAGAACATATGAGTTGGAATGGTGTGTGTGTTCTGATGGCTCTCTCACTTAATGAGAAGGAGGTGGAGGGGTATATATAGCCTCCACACAAAATCCAACCGTTACACAGTTTTCCAATCTCGGTGGGACCGAATAAATAAACTCGGTCTGACTGAAGTAGTAAACCTAGTGACCGTTAGGAGTTTCGGTGGGACTGACATGCAACTCGGTAGGACCGATTCGTTTAGGGTTTGGGCATAACTTAATCTCGGTGAGACCGATTACACGAACTCGGTGAGACCGAATTTGGTAACTAGCTAACCAGAGAGTTGGTCAGGCAAACTCGGTGGGACCGATTTGCTTTTTCGGTGAGACCGAGTGGAACTCGGTGAGACCGAAAAGTTACAAAGGGGAAACACTGAGTTTACATTGCAATCTCGGTGGGACCGATTCGCTCTTTCGGTGGGACCGAAAAGTTACGAAAGGGAAACAGAGAGTTTGCAACCCCATCTCGGTGAGACCGAGATCCCTATCGGTAGGACCGAATTGCTAGGGTTTGGCAGTGGCTAATGACAAGTGAAACTCGGTGGCGCCGGATAGGAAGAATCGGTAGGACCGAGTTTGGCTTAGGGTTTAGGTCATATGTGGATATGGAAAAGTAGTTGAGGGTTTTGGAGCATATCACTAAGCACATGAAGCAAGAGGCTCATTAAGCAACACCTCATCCCTCCTTAATAGTATTGGCTTTTCCTAAAGACTCAATGTGATCTTGGATCACTAAAAAATAAAGTGAAGAGTCTTGAGCTTTTGAGCTTGAGCCAATCCTTTGTCCTTAGCATTTTGAGGGTTCCACTTTCACATCCATGCCATGCCAATCATTGAGCTTTCCTGAAATAATCAGCTTGGAATAGCATTAGCTCAATGAGCTATATGTTGTTATGAATTACCAAAACCACCTAGGGATAGTTGCACTTTCAATCTCCCCCTTTTTGGTAATTGATGACAACATATAGATCAAAGCTTCGACAAATGATAATAAGCATGAAATATATCGTCGCTTTGAGAAGTATGTGATAAGTAAGAGCTCCCCCTAAATTTGTGCATATTTAAAATTTGCTTTGGACTGCAAATGCACAAAGAGTTAGAGTCATGGGTTACTCTTCCATGTCACATACATCTTGGTGGAGCGCTCAAAAATGATAAGATTGAAATACATGCACTCATCACCAAGAATAGTGAATGATCACAAACGATAGATAGAATGATAATATTTAAGCAATCATTAAGTGTAGCTTATGATCAAACACATAATCATCAATGTCTCACGAGCAAGGACATAGTATCTCACACAAAAGCAGATAAGTTCGAAAAACCACCAAATAAAACAAGAGAGAATAAAAGCAACACTCTCTCTCAAAGCCTATGATCTATACATTTTCTCCCCCTTTGGCAAAAAGTTACCAAAAAGTTCCTAGAAAATGCATAGTGCTAAGTCGACACTCAGGCTTGATCTTCAGGTGGTGGTGGAATCCGGATCACTCCAAGGACGAAGGCTTCTGTAGATGTTGAAGTAGTCGCTGGAGTTGGAGCTGAAGTAGATGCTGGAGCTGAGGCTGTAGCTGGTGCTGAAGTGGTGGCTCTGGTGTCAGCAACTGGCACGGCAGACGACCTCGGGCCTCGTGGCACTCTAGAAAAAGCATGATTCGTGGTCCTGCCTCTCCTCTCATTCATGTCCTCCTGGAGATGCTCCACTGCAGACTGAACTTCCGTTACCTTGACGTCCAAGTCATAGAACTTCTGTTCCATGATCCTCTCTAGGCTCTGCTGATTCTTAGTGAGGGTGGCCAGACTTTGCTCAATCCTCAGCGTGGATGCAATCAAGTAACCAAGCTGCTCTTGTTTGGTCTTCAATAAGTACTCAGATGCCTCCTCTTGAGTAGGCATCTTGGCAGCTTTCTCCTTCCTCGCCTTCTCCTTCTTGGCAAATTCTTGAGTAGATGATGGCTCGTTCTCAGTCATCGCAACTTCATTGTCCTCGAAATCTGGACAGATGGGCAGGTGTTCCTTATCCAACAAATATACGCCTGTGCCCATCTTGGAGTTGATGAGCTCCTGAATCTGAGGGGCATATCCACAGCTCCTCTTTTGATCTGCTGCAGTCCTCTTAATTGTTTCCACTATGAGGCTCATGACTTTGAATTTCTGAGGCACATCAAACACATGTAGCAAGTTGATAGCATGGCCTCTGATCATCTTGTGATCTCCAGACTTGGGCAGAAGGGTGTGCCTAAGGATCCAGTTGATCGTAGGCAATCCTGATAGCAGATAATGCACTGAGCCAAACTTGAATGTGTCAAGAGCTTCATTTGGAATTTCCTTGTACATATTTGACATGGAGTTATGGTCCATCTTCTTCTTGGCATAGATATCCAAGTCCTCATCTTGCTCCTCTGGGGCATTAATGATCTGTGCCCACTCAGCCACTGTTGATTGGTACCTTGTACCCTCAGACATCCATGTGATCCTCCCATCTGGATAAAAGTGTGCCGTGGAGTAGAACTGCATGATAAGTTCCTCATTCCACTTTGTGAGCTTCTGCCCAACAAAGTCAGCTACTCCACAAGCACTAAAGCTGTCAAATACTCCTGGGTAGTACTCCTCATTCTCCTTGATATATGTACAGTCAACCCATCGCATATCACAGACAATGGGCTTCTTATCTAGCAGCACCGTCTCATAGAAATCCTGCTGCTCCTTGGTGTGAAACCTGTAGTCCACGGTAGTCTTTCTCCTTGAAGCATATGGGTTTGCTTCTCTCCACTTCCTGAGCACTGAGTCTCTCCTGAGCTTCATATCCTCAGCCACAGGATGAGCATCGTTGTGGTCTGGGATCTTGGGCTTGAGCTTCCGAAGGACATTCTCTTCCTCATCCTCAGCAACAGTCTCAGGCACTGGGGCGTTGTTCTTCTCAGCTGCAGGAATGCTCCGTGTGTTCCTCTTGGGCTTTGGCTTTGGAGCTGGCTTGGCCTTGGAAGCAGCTCCCCCTGATTTTATGGCATCTCCCATTAGCTTGGGTGCCTTGGGCGCTGGTGCAGCTGCATCTTCTTCTTCTTCCTCTTCCATGATGGAAGCTTTGCCAAGTACTCTAGCAACAGTCTTATTTACCCTTTCCTTTCTCTTCTTGCCTTCTGCAGCAACTGGCTCTTGGGGAGTGGGCTTCTCAGTTGAGGCTCTTGCCTTTGACATGGGCTGCCTGCCTGCTGGCCTTTTGATTTTCAGCCCTGGCTTTGTGCCTTGAGCTGGCTCAACTCTCTTGGAAGTGGCCTCTTCCTCTGCCACATAGTCCTCATCTTCAGAGTCTGAAGTTTTCTTCTTCCTTTGTCTCATGGCAGCCTTTGGCAAATTGCTAGGAGTGCTCCTGCTACCTTCGTCAGATGAACTGGAGGGACTAGTGCCCTCACTCATGACCACTTGCTGCTCTGACAGATTCTGGCTATCACTCTGGTCTGACATGCTGCAAACTGACTGCTGACCCTGTGAGTAGATTATAAAAGAGATAGAGTGGATGAGCATCACAAAATGCAGAGATTTTTGCAAAAAGAATGATCCAAAAACTTAGTTTTAGTTTCCCACTGAAATCATCTCAGATCTACCGATTTTCAAACCCGGTGATACCGAAGCAGTTTTGGAACCTAAACTAGTGAACTCGGTAGGACCGAGTCACAGTTCGGTGGCACCGAGACTGCTAGGATTTCACTGAGTTCAAAAATCGGTCACACCGATAAGTAATTCTCGGTCAGACCGAGTCTCACTTGTGCAATGGCATAAGCCAAATTGGTGGGACCGAGTTTTTCAACTCGGTGGGTCCGAGATGGTTTCGGCCGAAACCTAAACCTAGAATTTTCGAATCAAACCTAACCTATGAGCGTTTTGACTGGATAGAAGTTTATCAAACGTGGCTAGAAACAGTATGATCACAATGTGCTAGGAATCAGATTGAGGAATAGCACAAAGATCAAGTCCATACCCTAGTTCGGTGTGGACTTGCTACGGCGGCAACGGCGGGGCAGAATTCCCGTTGACAGCGACGGAGACCAGTGACTGGAGGCTGCTGGCGGCGAGAAGACGAACCGGAGACCTCGAGGGCAGAGCAGGCTATCGCGTGGGCGAAAATTTCCAAATTTTGCCCGTGACTATATATAGCCCGACCCTGTCGGTGTGACCGAGTGGAACAACTCGGTGGCACCGAGATTCATAACTGCGTGTAGTTATTGAAACTCGGTGTGACCGAAAGGTTCAAATCGGTTGCACCGAGATCGAAAACCTAGATCAACTTAATGATCTCGGTAGGACCTAAAGTGGAGTATCGGTCAGACCGAGAATCATAAAGAGGTTTTGGAAGTTTAAGTCTATGAAGAATCGGGGACTCCGAGCGCTCCTCACACAGAGTGGTTCGAATCTGACTTGATCAAATTTTGTTATGCAGCATGAATAGAGTTTGAGATGAGAAAAGCATAGATAGCTAGAGGAGGTTCTTAGGCATTCTTGTCCATCCACTTGGCAAAAAAAGATAAAGCCAAACAATCAAAGCAAAAAGTGGATGTCCTCGAATGAGTAAAATATGCAACCAGCATGCTCACACAATAAGATGGCAAATGAAATATGTGGCAAGGCATGCACAACCAATTCTAGCATCTACCAAGCAATTTGTGATGACTAGGTCATCTATATATGAGTATATTGACTTAGGAGTCAAGTGAGAACACTTGATCATAGGTCATACTCATCGTTTAAGCTCAAGTGGGGTTACCACTTTTACATAAAGCATTGTTGTGTTCACATCTTTAGAGTTGCTTTAGCTCAAGTCTTAGAGTAAAGCTCCCCCTAGATGTGATATCCCCCCTAAGAGGGATGAACTAACCTTGGGTTTTGTCGATGATGACTTCATGTAGATATTGAAGATGTGGATGCTCAATGTTGATGTAGATCTCTTGGAGCTATCCATTTGAGTGAATTGCACTTTCAATACCTACATGGGTTAGTCCCACAAGGAACAAACAAGGATATCCATAGACATAGAGTGATGCACACAAAAGATGATGTCCATGAAAACTTTTAGATTACCTTGTCCCTTGTCTTACCAACAAGAGGGTTTGTGACTCCTTGAACTAGTGCAAGATGTGGAAGTTGATTGCACTCGTTCTTGCCAAAATGATAAGAGTGAAGTATGTTGGCGGAGTCACCCTCAAGAACTCTCTAGTTCTTCTTCTTTTGGATCCACATCATCTTGATGGGAATCCTTGGAGTTGTAGTCATACTTGATGAAGTAGAACTTGAAGTAGTCTTGGGAATCCACTTGAATAAGGTCTTAGGAGCTTCTTCAAATGCATCAATTTCCTCTTGAAGCTTGTCCTTGCCTTTTTGCTCGTAGTCTTGTGGTGGAAGATCATCTTGAGCTTGTGTCCCCTTGAAAGAAGTATACTTCTCTTGTTGAGGGACAAACTTTGTCTTGGGGTATTGATCTTCTTCCCATTCAACTCCATTGGCATTGAACTTTCGTTCAAAACCAACACCTTGATTCTTCCGGTGCATTCCTTGCTTGCGCACAATTTCCTAGAATTGCTTACTCCCGGCAAGGCTTTTGTACACTCCTTTCTCTATAATTCCCTTCAATAAGCTATTTTCTTGCTCAAGTGTAACTTGGCTAAGAGAATCATTAGTGGAATCAAGAGAACTACTAGAAGCAACAATATTGAATTTAGCATAATCATTGTTACTACTAGAGGGAGAATCTTTCTTGTTAGACTTGACTTGAGGCATGTAAGTGGATAAGAGTAAACACTTGGCAATGTAAGAAGAACTTTTCTTGCGGAGATCATCATTCATTGCCTTTAAGAACTCATGCTCTTTCTCAAGATTGAGCTTTTCAAAGCGTAGTTTCTCATGAGCTCTTAAAAGTTCTCGATGATCTTCGAAGATAGTGTCATGAGCTAACTTAAGAGTTTTTAGTTCTTTAGTTAGAGCCTCAATCTTCTCCTTATCATTGTCATTCGTTTTATCTTGATTAGCATGATTAATTGGTCTTTCATCATAGTATTCATCACTTGAGTTGCCACCAAGCAAATCATCACCTAACAAGTCATATTCATCACTATTGAAATCAACATACTCGGGGTGTGTTACCTTAGGACCTTTGGCCATGAAGCATCTTCCAATTCCTTCATTTGGTGAGTCAAATATGTCGTAGGAGTTGGTTGACACAAGTGCTAGACCGGCAACACCTTCATCTTGAGTATCTTCGGAGCCGGAGTGATAACTTCTCTCGGAGTGGCTGTCGGAGTCGGAGCCGGATACCCATTCACCAACATGAGCTTGATGTCTTCTTCTTGTGTAGCTCCTTGATGATTTTTCCTTCCTTTCCGAATCCTTGCTTCTCCGTGAGTATCTTCGTTCATAACGATCATCTCTACTCCTTCTCTCTCTTGGTGGTGATCCTTTGCTTCTTCTTCTTGGAGAATCTTCTCTTCTCTTGTAGGAAGCCGTACACTCATTGGAATAGTGTCCGGGTCTTCCACAATTGTAACAGTTTCACTCTCGACTAGAAGATCTTTCGTCATTGTAGGACCTTGACTTGGAGCTTCTATCTTTGCTTCTACTCTTGTAGAACTTGTTGAAGTTCTTCACCATTAAGCTCAATTCTTCATTGAAGTCTTGTTTCTCACTTGATGATGTAGGGGCTTCACATGAGGCTTTATAGGCACCACTTGATTTGTTGTGAAGTTCCTCTTTATCCTTAAGTGACATCTCATGAGCAACAATTCTTCCAATCACCTCCGTTGGCTTGAGATCTTTGTAATTGGGCATCATTTGGATCAATGTGCACACGGTATCATATTTTCCATCCAAGGCTCATAGGATCTTCTTGATGATGAATCTATCGGTCATCTCTTCACTTCCTAAGCCGGCAATCTCATTTGTGATGAGAGCAAGCCTAGAGTACATTTCAGCGACACCTTCACCATCCTTCATCTTGAACTTGTCAAGTTGGCTTTGAAGCACATCCAACTTGGATTCCTTGACGGAGTCGGTACCTTCAAGCATATCAATCAAAGTGTCCCAAATTTCCTTTGCATTCTCAAGGCGGCTGATTTTGTTGAATTCTTTGGGGCACAATCCGTTGAAGAGAATATCACAAGCTTGAGCATTGTATTGCAACATCTTCAACTCATCCGCGGTAGCTTCACGGTTTGGTTCTCTCCCATCAAAGAAGTCACCTTGCAAACCAACACACACAATAGCCCAAACGGCGGGGTTATGTCCAAGAATATGCATTTTCATTTTATGCTTCCAACTAGCAAAATTAGTACCATCAAAGTAAGGACCTCTATGGTGATAATTTCCCTCGCTAGACGCCATACTCTCCTAGGTTGTGAAACCAAGGCTATGACCACCAAAAGCTATGGAGATCAAGCAAATGGAGACCAAAGCTCTGGTACCACTTGTAGGATCGAAAGTATGTCTAGAGGGGGGTGATTAGACTACTTGACCAAATAAAAACTTAACCTTTTCCCAATTTTAGTTCTTGGCAGCGGAAAGTAAAGCATGCAACTTGCAAGAATGTAAAGGGAAGGGTTTGGAGAATTCAAACGCAATTGGAGACACGGATGTTTTTCCCATGGTTCGGATAGGTGGTGCTATCCTACATCCACGTTGATGGAGACTTCAACCCATGAAGGGTAACGGTTGCGCTAGTCCACACAGGGCTCCACCCAAGGGCAACGGTTGCGCAAGTCCACACAGGGCTCCACCCACGAAGGGTCCACGAAGAAGCAACCACCCACAAAGGGTCCACGAAGAAGCAACCTTGTCTATCCCACCATGGCCATCGCCCACGAAGGACTTGCCTCACTAGCGGTAGATCTTCATGAAGTAGGCGATCTCCTTGGCCTTACAAACTCCTTGGTTCAACTCCACAATCTTGTCGGAGGCTCCCAAGTGACACCTAGCCAATCTAGGAGACACCACTCTCCAAGAAGTAACAAATGGTGTGTAGGTAATGAACTCCTTGCTCTTGTGCTTCAAATGATAGTCTCCCCAACACTCAACTCTCTCTCATAGGATTTGGATTTGGTGGAAAGAAGATTTGAGTGGAAAGCAACTTGGGAAGGCTAGAGATCAAGATTCATATGGTAGGAATGGAATATCTTGGTCTCAACACAAGAGTAGGTGGTTCTCTCTCAGAACATATGAGTTGGAATGGTGTGTGTGTTCTGATGGCTCTCTCACTTAATGAGAAGGAGGTGGAGGGGTATATATAGCCTCCACACAAAATCCAACCGTTACACAGTTTTCCAATCTCGGTGGGACCGAATAAATAAACTCGGTCTGACCGAAGTAGTAAACCTAGTGACCGTTAGGAGTTTCGGTGGGACTGACATGCAACTCGGTAGGACCGATTCGGTTAGGGTTTGGGCATAACCTAATCTCGGTGAGACCGATTACACAAACTCGGTGCGACCAAATTTGGTAACTAGCTAACCAGAGAGTTGGTCAGGCAAACTCGGTGGGACCGATTTGCTCTTTCGGTGAGACCGAGTGGAACTCGGTGAGACCGAAAAGTTACAAAGGGGAAACACTGAGTTTACATTGCAATCTCGGTGGGACCGATTCGCTCTTTCGGTGGGACCGAAAAGTTACGAAAGGGAAACAGAGAGTTTGCAACCCCATCTCGGTGAGACCGAGATCCCTATCGGTAGGACCGAATTGATAGGGTTTGGCAGTGTCTAATGACAAGTGAAACTCGGTGGCGCCGGATAGGAAGAATCGGTAGGACCGAGTTTGGCTTAGGGTTTAGGTCATATGTGGATATGGAAAAGTAGTTGAGGGTTTTGGAGCATATCACTAAGCACATGAAGCAAGAGGCTCATTAAGCAACACCTCATCCCTCCTTAATAGTATTGGCTTTTCCTAAAGACTCAATGTGATCTTGGATCACTAAAAAATAAAGTGAAGAGTCTTGAGCTTTTGAGCTTGAGCCAATCCTTTGTCCTTAGCATTTTGAGGGTTCCACTTTCACATCCATGCCATGCCAATCATTGAGCTTTCCTGAAATAATCATCTTGGAATAGCATTAGCTCAATGAGCTATATGTTGTTATGAATTACCAAAACCACCTAGGGAAAGTTGCACTTTCACTCGAGCTGAGAGAAGAGAAGAGAGGGAGGCCCGACGACTGTTTCCGGAGACCGAAAACGTCCGACGTTAGACCGGCTACTATTGCCGCTATATTTATCCGTTGGGGCATCAAACGATCTCCGAATGCGATGAAACATGACAGGCGGTCTATCTACACTATAATAAGACCACACGTCAACTCTCATCCCATTCCAAGAACATTTTTCCAGCCACTTATAAAATACTATTTCAGACATGCCGCGGGCGCGTGCAAGTGTGGTTGGGCTCAGAACGGACAACGGACGGAACGAGGAGACCGGGACGGATGCAAGTTTTGAAAACATGATGATACAAAGCGGATGATGACATGGCAAGATGCAACACGCAAGCAAAAGACAAGGCAACAACAGTGAATAACTGGAGGACACCTAGCACATCGGTCTCGGGGCATTACAAGGGCGTGATATCCGCTGTTGAAAGGGGTCATTTGAAAAGTTATTTCTTCGGACCGATAGTTCTCCGGCGTGCCAAATACTACATCAAGTGTGATTTTGCCCGTGCACCGCGCCTCCCGACTGGGAATAATTCCTCAGAAGGTTGCTGGCCAGCTGCTTGTTCTTCGGCCCATGAGTGTCCTAGCCATGACGTCTGAGGAGAAAACCATACTTACCATCCACGAGCCATGGACCCAGCACACGATCCACCATCTTCCAGATGCCGCTGATGCAGACCACAATCTGCATCCGCTCCTGGACTACCTCCCGAGCTCCGCACCGGTGTTGGAGCAGCGCAGCGACGGAGCCCAAGGATACATCTCCACCACAAGGATGTCGGCGTCGCTGCACCATCCTTACTTGAATAGACTGGTTTCCAAATCCATCCAAAACCATAGGACCGATCGCCTTGGTGGAGTTGGATCTGAAGAATATTTACCATCACCACCGTTGAAGCCAAGACAATGAACCACCCAAAACCTATATCTTTCCCTAATAATAAAGAACGGATTGATTCTATGGGTTCACCGTCACAATACACTTTTTCTCGTGAATTTACGCTTTTAATTTGAATTAAAACATATACGTGAGGTGATACTAAATTTCGTCAGTCTGGACCAGGGCGCCGCACGCACACGGCTGGCCATCTCCCGTGGCATCACCCAGCCTCTTTGGTATGTGATGATACCATGGAACATGAGTTGGAGTCAAACTTCACCTTCCTCGCCGCCTTTGCTACCCTCCAATAAATATCGTTTCCCAGAAGAGGGGAGTAGAGGAGAAGCGGACAAGGATGCATACGCTGAGATCGATCCCGGTGTAAATTTTATCAAAACATCGGTGCCCCTCCTTCCTAGCAGAGGTCTGAGCCGAGTGCACCGTGCATGATGGCCCCCTTCTTCCCGGCTGCCTCGGCACCTCTCTCGACTGCGCTGCCGCCCCGGCTACTCGCGCGCCCGCTGCCGCTTTCTCCTCCGCGCCACCGCATCTTCTTCGACAGCAACGGGACGCGTCGTTATGGCACACGGGTAGCGCATCTCCCTCCGGCCATGAGAATGTCGCATTTGCCATGTCATCGTGAACCACATGTACTGGTGCCCCTTTTGCCTTTTCTCGCCAATCCTTTGCGGCATGAAGACGCGTCCTCCTGAGGGTGGACAGGGGTCGGGCCCTCACCGAGCTGCCGTTTGGACCGGCCGCCGGCGGTTAGACCGGATCGGACCGAGCAACTTCGCGCTCCTGTTTTTAGGGACCAGACATGCGGCGTCAAAGCTCGGTCCGGACGGAGAGGACTAGCCATGGCGAGGTGGCAGTAACCATGGCGTCAGCTACAGGTCCTAATCAAAGGGGGAAACAAAGGTTAAAGCTACGGGGACTCACGATGAACCTGACGGCAAGGTCGGTGAGGCCGGGGAAGCAGCAACGACAAGGTAATCGACGACGAACGACAATACTCGGACTTGGAGTTGGAGGATGATGGCGAGGGCTTCAGGGTGAATTCGGCCGAGTCCTTGCGCGGGGAAGGAGATCTCAAGGTTGTGGACCTCTTGGACAAGGTTGTTCGTTGCGGGGAAGCCGGTGGCCGTGTGTGATGTGCGTCGGTGGCCATGCATGCTCTACTTGTGCCTGCCCGCACCCAGCCGTGCGTGCGCTGGTCCTCCCGTGGGCTGCAATTTGCACCATGATTCGCTGAGCTTGACCCGTCGATCCTAGTTCCAGCTGCACCGTGGCATGTGGAGTTCAGCGCCACCGCATCAGCCATCACATGGAGCTGCTACTGCTGCTCTTGTGCTCTAATTTTCTTGGATGCTTAAGAAAAACTAATGAGAAGAGAGAGAGAGAGAGAGAGAGCATAGGAATCAGAGGATAGGATAGGCACGTGTGTGGTGGAAAGAAATCAATGATTTTTAGTGTAAAATATAATTGATTTCCTATTGCAGCACGGCGCTGGAGCATGGCAGGAGCGGCGCGGCACGGCGCGATGCTGGAGACGGGCTCGGGACGGGGAGAGAGATGAGAGAGATACAGATTTTTGTGGCAAATAGCTGTTCGTGCAGCTCCGGCGGTGTAGTCAGATGGAGACACAGAGAGAGATGAGATGATATTCTTTTGTACTTTGCTGTTGTTCGATGAGATGAGATGGAGCAGGTTGTTTGATGCTGCTTATAAGATGGATCAATGGGGTTGAGAGAGAGAGAGAGAGATCAGAGTGAGAAGAGAGAGTTGTGGTGATTTTTTTAATTTTATGATGATCTTCGGTGTTAGTGCTACTACTATTGGAGCTGAACCAGAGATGCACTATATTGAGTACTTTGCAAATGAAAAAGAGAGAGGAAGATCGTGTTGCATAGTGCTTGCTTATGATGTTTTTCTGACGGTAAATTTGTTGGTTTGTTTGTTACAACAGACACAAATAAACGGATTTACTGAGTGACTGAAACACAGTTCCGATGTAATTTAATAAGACTATTAATATATTTTGGGTTACCACAAAAGTGAACCGATGATATAGTGTGGATGTACTCAAGCTGAGGTATGCACCAAATATTAACCTAGATTAGCCTTTTGATCCCAATGCTCATATAAAGTGTTGTTAAGTATTGGCTTGAATCCTTCCTTTTGACGAAGACCCTCAATTCAAGTAATTCAAACCTTCTTAGTTCGTAACATTTGATGCATGAATTCTTGCTCGTACTTTAATTTTGTTTTACTATTTTTAGGGTAATTGCTACTTTATTTATTCTTTAGTTCACGACCATTTCATCCAAGATACGTCATGGATAAAAAATGAGGATACATTAAACCAAGTTTTTCACACTTATTAACACAGCCTTTTCTCACAAGAATACCAGTCGCTTTGTTCGCCGGTCGCCTCGACCAGATCACCCGGTGCTCATTCACACCAGCAAGCAACTCCTTGATCTCTTCTATAAGAGGGCTAAACCTCGAACGGTCTTGATCTCTTGATTGGAAAGCATGTGCCACACCATGATTGTTTGTCTTGAGACAAAGTTTTTCAATACCCAATTCCATTGCCAACTGAACACCCGTTGTAACATTTGAGTGTAAGGATGGCAATGGGTCGAGTTTGGATCGGGTTGACCAATATCAAATCCATATCCATATCTATGGAGGCAGTCCTAGCCCATCCATAAAAAAATCCATGGGCAAAAAATTGTGACCATGTCCAAATCCGATGGATATCCATACCCATTGGATATCCATCGGGTCCTCTCAAGACCTATACATAAGACATAACTCATTGCACAATGTGCACTCCGCATTGGCGTGCTTACTCCTCGCCGTGCAGTCGTAGCCCTTGCGTTGTCCCACTGCTGCGGCCATGCATCAATGCGTGTGTGGAAAAGCGAAGACGAAGGGGTCAAGGAGATATGGAGTTGGGTTGTCGCAGGCCAGTAGTGGCTGCTGCAGCGATCCACCTTACGTGGGGGTAGCGGCTAGCAGCGGCGGCCACCTCTAGGTCTATGAGAGTACTAACTCAAGGAGATGGCACCGATTCTCAACGACAAGTCATTTAATTAGTGTAGATAATAGGATGAGAAGGTGCGTTGGAGTATGTTACGGTGGGGATTGTGTAATTTCTTTTGGATGTTTTAGATAAAGGATAAAATTATAGTGGGACATGTGACTATGGGGTAGGGGTAGCAGAATATTGCTCGTTAAGTCAGAATGTCAGGTCGGGTTTGGATATATACATGGGTACAAGATTATGTCCATGCCCTATCCACGAGGAACCGGGTCGGGTTTGGGTGCTGCCCATGGGCGCAAAAGCATATCCAAACCCTATCCATTCGGGTTGGATATCCATGGGTATCCATGTCCATGGATAAAATTGCCATCCTTATTTGAGTGGTACTTCCTCCGTTCGGAATTACTTGTCGCAAAAATGGATGTATCTAGATGTATTTTAGTTCTAGATACATCCATATCCGAGACAAGTAATTCCGAACAAAGGGAGTAATAAATTACTTTTCTGTTTTCTAAACATTATGTTGCACCCGTTGCAACGCACAGGCACGGATTGACTTTGTCGGGTTCACCGTCACAATACACTTTCTTCTCACGTCATAATACGCTTTTACAATTTGTATGGACAAAATCGTAATCGTAATCGTAATCGTGATCGTAATTTTTTAAATAATAAATCACCTATTGCTTCTGCCCGCTCACCGTCATCGAAGTTTTTTTTTACAAAATTACCCTCAAAAGTTAATGGTTCGTACGATCAGTTTTTCATCAACGCGCGGATCGATTCCTCCATCGCTCGCCTGGACCTCAGGTCGTTCATCCTGTGTGGATCCCGTGGAGGCTGAGGAGACGCCCGCCGAGGCTGATCCTGCGGTGCATATATTGTGGCCTGACTTCTTCATATAGGTGGTCCTCGACACCTAGCCCAAAGGCACGCACGACCTACTCATTGCCGGCAAGCTGCAAGTCATCAAGATCGCCTGCAACCTCTGTGACATCTGCAACACCGACAAGTCCGACAAGCAGGCTTTTACGGTGCCTCGCGCTCTAGCTGCATGACGACCAGCCCCCGAGGCTCACCTGCAACGTCGTCGTCGTCCAAAATTTGAGCGACGTCGCCGGTAACAATGTTGTGCGCATAAGGTCTGAAAAAACCAACCGTTGTGCTCCTTCAACTAGAATCGTTGGAAGTTGGTGCGGTCGAGCGATGAAAGCAGATCGGTGGTGTGGCAAAGAATCGGTATCTTATTGTCTTCCTTTATTCGGTGGTGTGGCAAGCGAATCCAGCGGCAAATAATCTTATTGTCTTGATTGATTGATTCGGTGGTGTGGCGAGAGAATCCAGCGGCAAATAAATCAAGACATAACTATGATCACATAGACTAATCCATAGATTGGCATATAATCGGTGGTACTAATAACAAGACGTTCATTGGTCTCTGAAAAATAAAGAAGCAGCGAAACATATGTGAGTCTTCTTTGCATCTTTTGAGTACTACAACTAGGTTTTGGCAGTGGCACACAATGGAACGCTAGAAACCATTGTGGGGGGTGGGAAGCCAAGCATGCCGGAGACTGATGACTGAAGAGAGTTATGGATGCTAGCAATCCTGATTCCCCTTGGTGGATCAGTGAATCATATAGGGATCAATCAGCATCAATGGAAAAGCCTGGGAAGTTCAGAGAGAAATCAAGGTACATGTGTGGTTGTGTGTTGCCTACGTACAATCTTATATAATTTAGTTTACGCTAATTGTGCATATTGATAAATTTCTACAGCAAGATGCAAAATAATTGTTGTGTGAACATGTGCTAGATCCTTTTGTAATAATTTTGTTCTACTAATAATTTATCAAATGCTTAGAACCGAGTTCTGGTTTGGATGCCCCTGATGCTCTGATTAGCCTTCTGGCTTCCGATCCTAATCCTATCCGTAACTAAATAAAGCTCTTTTTTTCACCGCAAAAAAAGAAGAAGCTTTTAAGCAGTGCATGACCATTAATGTTGCTGCTATTTGTTTGGCATGTAAGGACTGAAGTCTGTTGTTGTAATTAGGCTTGGTGAGAAGGGAGGCATACATGGCTGAGGCGATGACGTTGTCGCATTCGTCTCGCCGTATATGACCTTCCTCGAGTAGTAGGGAAGCACTATAAATACTATCACCAAATATTAATTTTGGATATTTCAGACATAGTATTCAGTTCAGAGTGGCGAACGAGGTTGGCGACGATGCAGTATCCAAGGTTAGATCATTCCCTTCGTTCAAACCTCCCTCTCTTGCTATACGATATGTAGACGGACTGAATTTGTTATGTGAAATGGTCAGCAGAAGATCGTACTATTTTGGCCTTGGATTCACTTCTGTAATACAAAGGTGCATGTGTTATCTTGGAATTGTGTTTTCAGGAAAAAGGCCGGTGGCCAACATTTGGGAAAGTCGGACCGACTAAGCCTCGTGGTTGTCCAAGGAGGGACATTGCTTCCAAACTCCCCTTTTCGATAACAAGGTCGCTCTTTATTGTAGTCAATCTTTACAAGTTACAAGAGGCGGGTATGGACCAGGTGCAAAGAGTAGTTTAGGGGGGGTACAACTCAATGAGGTTCTTTTAAAGTTTTAAACATTCCATTATGTTGTGACACAGGTGTGTCACCGTGTTGAAATAGAGATCCTGGACTTGTGCGGGTCGTGAGCCATGCTTATTAAGTTATGGGCATGTGACTTTTTTTTCCCGTTGCAACGCACGGGCATATTTGATCGCAAGCTACTAATGGCTAAACGATCCACATGTGTGAATCTGATGACTCCACTCACCACCGACCACCGAGGTCATCGGCAGAGGGGAGCCGTCGGAGGACAGCAGCGGAAGGAAGCGCTCTTGGCGGCGGCAGCGAGATCGCTTTCTATAGATTATAAAGAAAACATGCTCCCTCTGTAAGCTAATAGAAGACCTTTTAGACCATTATAATCTACAATGTCATGTATGTATGTCTCCGTAGCAAACGCAGAGTCTTAGAGCAACTCCAATGGGGCGACCCATTTCGTCCGCCCACGTTCGTTTGGGTCGGCGCGGACAAAAGTGGCGGCCCAACGCGCCGACCCAAACGGACGCGCGTCCGTTTTTCGTCCGCGGACGATCCATTCCAGGCCCATTTTTGAGCTGGATTTGCATCGGCGCGGACACGAGAGGACGCACGCACGCTCGCCCTCTTTCCTCATCGGGCCCGCTGGTCGGTGGCACATTGGATTCACACCCTCGCCCGCCTGCTACGTCGCTCACGCCGCTGGCCATTTTTTCAGATAAAAATGGATACATGGATAATTCTAGCGTACACAGATAAAAAGAAAAGACCACTACTCGTCGATTTCTGACTCCGACTCGGTAATGTCCTCCTCCGATGTCTGAATGTAGGCGTCAGCATACGCCTCGTCTTCAAAGTCCCAACCCGCCGTTTCTCGTAGCTTCAATTTCAATTGAGCTGCCTGCTTCCGCGAACGCTTGTCCTCCCGATAGGCGGCTCGCTCCCTCCTCCTCGCGTCCCTCTCCGATCTCAATTGCTTGTAGAACTGGCGCTCGTCGATGATGTCCTGCGGGTAGCCTCCACGCCACAGCACCAAGGCTTCCACATCCTTCTCTGCGATGGCGAGGCGACGCTGCCGCCTCAGATGGACACGACGATCCTCGTCGGTGAAAAGCCGCGGGAGAGGCGCCAGATCCTGCACCCGCTGGCTCGACACGTTGGGAAAATTCATATCCCGATGAGGCCTCAGGAGGTGCCACGCCGCCGCATCGTGCGCGCGGGCCGCCTCCTTTGCGGTGTCGAAGGTGCCGAGGGCGAGACGTTTCTTGCGAAACTAGATCTCGGCAGAGAAGGCGCCGGAGCGGCGCTCGCGGACTCCGCGAAAATCCGAAGGGCGTAGGCGGCGGATCGACATGGTGGCGCAGAGGCGACGAGAGTGGGCGAACGACAGAGTGTGGAGAGAGAGCCTTCTTTTATAGCGAGCGCCGGCTGCGGCGCGCGCACGAACCTTTCCCGCGTGCTGGAGCGTCAAAATCAGGGCGACGACACGATGTTAAACGCGCGCGGTCATGAAAATGGGTCGGCCCGTTGGGCGCACTGCCGACGCAAAACTAAAAAAGGGCGGACGGCTCCAAAACTAAAAGAGGGCGGACGGCGGGCGGGCGGCCGATCCAAACGGACAAAAACGCCGTCCATTTAGGTCGGCCCGTTGGAGTATCTCTTAGTGGTATTCTCAGTGACTGGGTATTGTACTTAGAAATAAAGGCAAGCCTGCTAGAAGGTGGTGCATGGACGGAAACCGAGCCGGACTCAGCCTAGAGCACCGTCTTAATTCCCAAATCCCAAATAAAGGGGCCAGCCCAGCCCGGCCGGCAGGACCCCAACCAAACAAACCATCACGGGCTTGAGGGCTTGTGGTCTAGGGTAGGTATCCGCCATGAATCCCCATCCCGCCGCTGCCGCTGCCCCTAGAACATCTTGTACTGGTACATACTTTTGGGCAATCCTGAGGCAGGCTTCGCAAACTGCAGGAGATCCGAATCAGGATTGATGGTTCTGAAATATTTCTATCTTTCTTTGCGAACAAATTTTCGCTACATTACATTTATGCAATAGTTTTTTAAACTTGTTCGCAGAGGCTGATCGACCTCCCGGGATTACTATGGCTACTTGACGTCGCCACTTCCCCAGGTGGTTCCGGCCCTAGGCGTGCTGGCCCGGCTATCCACAAGAAGGCACCACTCGCCGCCACTAGTCCGATTGAGTACCTCCCAGCCGGCGGGGCGGTGGCGCGGTGGTCGCCTGGCAACCAGCCGCGGCAGCAGCAGCAGCTGCCACGGCCTACTTGGTCCCTCAAGAACCACTACGGCGATCCCCTCTTCACGATTTTCGGGGTGTATGCGAATTTCCCCCTCGTTGGCCAAGTACTGGCCTCCGGCGGCATGGTCACCGACATCATCTGCCAGCTCCAAACTGCCAAGCTGTTTTACTCACAAATTAAAGCGCACGATGGGCAATGCAACATCCCGAATCCCAACTTGTTGATTTCAGGGTACATATGTATGATCTTGCCAAAACTTGCTCATCAGTCTCTTCTAGTTGGTATTTGTCCGGCTCACATATACAGTACTACTATTGCATGTATATATGCAGATGAAGCTGCCTCCAACGGGGCCATCTACTTACATCTCTGCCTGCTCAGGCGTCGCCCTCGGAGTGAAGATGGTCGCGTCCAAGAACAATGCCGAGGAGGAGCTATCCAGCCTGGTGCTGGACTGGGACGACGACTCGCCAATGTCTGACAAATGCGGTACCGGATGGGCAACACGCCAAAGAAGATTGATGGCCGACTTGGCATCTCTGGTGAATATGGTGATCTTGGGATCAAACATGTCTGTGCACGCGGTGATGGAACCGTATACACTGGCAGAGCTTACAGGCTGACAGGGTATGCACATCCGGAATTCCGGATGCACAGGCCGAGCTCGACGGCGTCACTTATCACCGTGTAGACCACGTCTACGACGCCTTTGCTTGTTTCGATGGAGACGGTGTTGCATTTGTCAGACATTGGCGAGTCGTCATCCCAGTCCAGCACCAGATAATTCTAGCGTACAAAGATAAAAAGAAAAGACCACTACTCGTCGATTTTTGACTCCGACTCGGTAATGTCCTCCTCTGATGTCTGAATGTAGGCATCATCATACGCCTCGTCTTCAAAGTCCCAACCCGCCGTTTCTCATAGTTTCAATTTCAATTGAGCTGCCTGCTTCCGCAAACGCTTGTCCTCCCGATAGGCGGCTCGCTCCCTCCTCCTCGCGTCCCTCTCCGGTCTCAATTGCTTGTAGAACTGGCGCTCATCGACGATGTCCTGCGGGTAGCCTCCACGCCACAGCACCAAGGCTTCCATGTCCTTCTCTGCGATGGCGAGGCGACGCTGCCGCCTCCGATGGACACGACGATCCTCCTCGGTGAAAAGCCGCGGGAGAGGCGCCAGATCCTGCGCCCGCTGGCTCGACACGTTGGGAAAATTCATATCCCGACGAGGCCTCAGGAGGGGCCACGCCGCCGCGTCGTGCGTGCAGGCCGCGTCCTTTGCGGTGTCGAAGGTGCCGAGGGCGAGACGTTTCTCGCGAAATCAGATCTCGGCGGAGAAGGCGCCGGAGCGGCGCTCGTGGACTCCATGAAAATCCGAAGCGCGTAGGCGGCGGATCGACATGGTGGCGCAGAGGCGGCGAGAGTGGGCGACCGATAGAGTGTGGAGAGAGAGCCTTCTTTTATAGCGAGCGCCAGCAGCGGCGCGCGCGCGAACCTTTCCCGCGTGCTGGAGCGTCAAAATCAGGGCGACTGCACGATGTTAAATGCGCGTGGTCATGAAAATTGGTCGGCCCGTTGGGCGCACTGCCGACCCAAAACTAAAAGAGGGCGGACGGCCCCAAAACTAAAAGAGGGCGTACGGCGGGCGGGCGGCCGACCCAAACGGACAAAAACTCCGTCCATTTAGGTCGGCCCGTTGGAGTTGCTCTTAGTGGTATTCTCAGTGACTGGGTATTGTACTTAGAAATAAAGGCAAGCCGGAAGGTGGTGCATGGACGGAAACCGAGCCGGACTCAGAGGGTGCTTGGATACGTTTTAGTCCCATGACTAAAAGTAGTGGGACTAAAACTTGCTAGCCTCACCTATACTTGGATCCGAATACTAAAGAGACTGAAATCAAGTTATTGAGCATTTATTATCCTCCAAACCCTCCAATCCAGAACTCGCATGTGTTAAAGGAGAGGCATTAAATGAGGAGAGAGAGGGCTAATACATATTTTAGTAGGTTTCCTATGACTAAAAAATTTTAGCCTCAAGACTAGTCCTAGCCTCTCTTTAGTCAGGGATGCTTGGAACTTTAGCCTTTAAAAGAGACTATTTTTAGTCAGACTAAAAATAGTCCCTTGGATCCAAGCACCCTCTCAGCCTAGCACACCGTCTTAATTCCCAAATCCCAAATAAAGGGGCCAGCCCAGCCCGGCCGGCAGGACCCCAACCAAACAATAGATTGGATTTTAACACCCGGGTGTCTAGGCACCCGGTTATCTCAGCCTAGCTGCTCGGGATCTGGACCGGGCCTGTACCCCTGGTTCTATTAACAGTCTATAAGATTCCTTTAAGCGCCAGCTCTGGGCCTATTCTCTCACTGTTCATCGTAGGGCAGAATCCCACCTCGCCTGTAAGTGGCAAGTCTACATCAAGGAGTACACCTATCGGCCTGTGTCTCAAACAAGTGAAAAGATTTGTCGAACTCCACCACGGGCATGCATCGCCGATGGAATGAATAGAATAGACTGCAGCCGCTCATGATCCTTGACACATGCCGATACGGATGGCTGAAACATGCACCCGGTACATGTATGGTAGTGTGCCGGATACAGGATACAGATACATGTGCCTGAGTTAGGTTCCTATCAGAAGTACATTGCTCATTTCCACCACGTTCAGTCCCTGTCAGCGCCTGACGCCAGTATGACTAGTTCATGTACCCGGCTCACGAGTTCATGCCTCACCTCTCGGCTTCTCCATGACACGCGCCAATCAGGTTAAAGCTTGTATGTGCCCGGCACAAATTTGGTAACATGCTCATCTCATCTCATCTCGGTCAAGAACATTTTACTGCTCACCGAAAGGAAGGAACAAGTGATGGCAATATACTAATATATTCGTACAGAAACTAAACTAACGGTTATGTGAAACCTCTAGGGGTCCACGTTCCTCTGACCATGATTAAGAATACTACGTGGGAGTATACAAGATGCCTTGCATGCGCTGCCTATGGGTTGTCGCTTCAACCATGCCCGCCTGACCTCGTGACAATCCTACACATCACAGTGCTAGTACTTGTGACCTATCCTGCCTGCACAGCCTAGTTGTGCCGCTGTTTGTCTGATTAATCGCCTAGCTAATTATTCTGACACTGCAAAAGGTCTGCCGCTGGACAGAGCACAACACGAATCTTAACAAGGCTGAACGGACATGATAAGGGGGAGTCGGGACTCCCGGGTGCTCCCACACCTTTTCGAACCAAACAAACCAGCACGGGCTTGAGGGCTTGTGGTCTAGGGTAGGTATCCGCCATGAATCCCCATTCCGCCGCTGCCGCTGCCCCTAGAACATCTTGTACTGGTACATACTTTTGGGCAATCCTGAGGTAGGCTTCGCAAACTGTATGAGATCCGAATCAGGATTGATGGTTTTCAAATATTTCTATCTTTCTTTGCGAACAAATTTTCGCTACATTACATTTATGCAATAGTTTTTTAAACTTGTTCGCTGAGGCTGATCGACCTCCCGGGATTACTAGGCTTGCTTGACGTCGCCCCTTCCCCAGGTGGTTCCGGCCCTAGGCGTGCTGGCCCATCCATCCACAAGAAGGCACCACTCGCCGTCACTAGTCCGATTGAGTACCTCGCAGCCGGCGGGGCGGCGGCGTGGTGGTCGCCTGGCAACCAGCCGCGGCAACAGCAGCAGCTGCCACGTCCTACCTGGTCCCTCAAGAACCACTACGGCGATCCCCTCTTCAAGATTTTCGGGGTGTATGCGAATTTCCCCCTCGTTGGCCAAGTACTGGCCTCCGGCGGCATGGTCACCGACATCATCTGCCAGCTCCGAACCGCCAAGCCATTTTACTCACAAATTAAAGTGCACGATGGGCAATGCAACATCCCGAATCCCAACTTGTTGATTTCAGGGTACGTATGTATGATCTTGCCAAAACTTGCTCATCAGTCTCTTCTAGTTGGTATTTGTCCGGCTCACATATACAGTACTACTATTGCAAGTATATATTGTTGGAAATATGCCCTAGAGGCAATAATAATAAATTGATTATTATATTTCCTTGTTCATGATAATCGTTTATTATCCATGCTAGAATTGTATTGATAGGAAACTCAGATACATGTGTGGATACATAAACAACACCATGGACATTGGATGTCATTGATAACGGGATCACATCATTAGGAGAATGATGTGATGGACAAGACCCAATCCTAAGCATAGCACAAGATCGTGTAGTTCGTATGCTAAAGCTTTTCTAATGTCAAGTATCATTTCCTTAGACCATGAGATTGTGCAACTCCCGGATACCGTAGGAGTGCTTTGGGTGTGCCAAATGTCACAACGTAACTGGGTGGCTATAAAGGTACACTACGGGTATCTCCGAAAGTGTCTGTTGGGTTGGCACGAATCAAGACTGGGATTTGTCACTCCGTGTAAACGGAGAGGTATCTCTGGGCCCACTCGGTAGGACATCATCATAATGTGCACAATGTGATCAAGGAGTTGATCATGGGATGATGTGTTACGGAACGAGTAAAGAGACTTGCCGGTAACGAGATTGAACAAGGTATCGGGATACCGACGATCGAATCTCGGACATGTATCGTACCGATAGACAAAGGGAATTGTATACGGGATTGATTAAGTCCTTGACATCATGGTTCATCTGATGAGATCATCGTGGAACATGTGGGAGCCAACATGGGTATCCAGATCCCGCTGTTGGTTATTGACCGGAGAACGTCTCGGTCATGTCTGCATGTCTCTCGAACCCGTAGGGTCTACACACTTAAGGTTCGATGACGCTAGGGTTATAAAGGAAGTTTGTATGTGGTTACCGAATGTTGTTCGGAGTCCCGGATGAGATCCCGGACGTCACGAGGAGTTCCGGAATGGTCCGGAGGTAAAGATTTATATATGGGAAGTCCTGTTTTGTTCACCGGAAAGGTTTCGGGGTTTATCGGTAATGTACCGGGACCACCGGGAGGGTCCCGGGGGTCCACCAAGTGGGGCCACAAGCCCCGGAGGCTTGCATGGGCCGAGAGTGGTGAGGGACCAGCCCTTGAGTGGGCTGGTGCGCCTCCCACAAGGCCCAAGGGGCAGCTAGGAGGAAAAAAAGGGGAAACCCTAGGCTTAGATGGGCCTAAGGCCCACCCTAGGGGGCACCTCCCCTTCTCCCCTCTTGGCCGCCTCCCCTTTCCCATCTAGGGCTGCCGCCCCCCTAGGGGTGGGAACCCTAGAGGGGGCGCACCCTCCTCCCTCTCCCCTATATATAGTGAGGCCTAGGGCTGCCCATAACACGCGATTTGATCTCTCTCATTGGTGCAGCCCTCCCTCTCTTTCTCCTCTCCCGTGGTGCTTGGCGAAGCTCTGCAGGATTGCCACGCTCCTCCATCACCACCACGTCATTGTGCTGCTGCTGGATGGAGTCTTCCTAAACCTCTCCCTCTCTCCTTGCTGGATCAAGGTGTGGGAGACGTCACCGGGCTGTACGTGTGTTGAACACGGAGGTGCCGTCCGTTCGGCACTTGGTCATCAGTGATTTGGATCACGACGAGTACGACTCCATCAACCCCGTTCACTTGAACGCTTCCTCTTTGCGATCTACAAGGGTATGTAGATGCACTCTCCTTCCCCTTGTTGCTAGTCTCTCCATAGATAGATCTTGGTGACACGTAGGAAAATTTTGAATTTCTGCTACGTTCCCCAATGGTGGTATCAGAGCTAGGTCTATTGCGTAGTTACTATGCACGAGTAGAACACAAAGTAGTTCTGGGCATTGATTTTGTTCAATATGCATACCGTTACTAGTCCAATCTTGATTCGGCGGCATTGTGGGATGAAGCGGCCCGGACCGACCTTACACGTACTCTTACGTGAGACTGGTTCCACCGACTGACATGCACTAGTTGCATAAAGTGGCTGGCGGGTGTCTGTCTCTCCCACTTTAGTCGGATCGGATTCGATGAAAAGGGTCCTTATGAAGGGTAAATAGCAATTGGCATATCACGTTGTGGTTTTTGCGTAGGTAAGAAACGTTCTTGCTAGAAACCCATAGCAGCCACGTAAAACATGCAAACAACAATTAGAGGACGTCTAACTTGTTTTTGCAGGGTATGCTATGTGATGTGATATGGCCAAAAGGATGTGATGAATGATATATGTGATGTATGAGATTGATCATGTTCTTGTAATAGGAATCACGACTTGCATGTCGATGAGTATGACAACTGGCAGGAGCCATAGGAGTTGTCTTAATTTATTTATGACCTGCGTGTCAACATAAACGTCTTGTAATTACTTTACTTTATTGCTAACCGTTAGCTGTAGAAGTAGAAGTAATAGTTGGCGAGACAACTTCATGAAGACACAATGATGGAGATCATGATGATGGAGATCATGGTGTCATGCCGGTGACAAGATGATCATGGAGCCCCAAGATGGAGATCAAAGGAGCTGTATGATATTGGCCATATCATGTCACTATTATTTGATTGCATGTGATGTTTATCATGTTTATACATCTTATTTGCTTAGAACGACGGTAGTAAATAAGATGATCCCTCATTAAAATTTCAAGAAAGTGTTCCCCCTAACTGTGCACCGTTGCGACAGTTCGTCGTTTCAATGCACCACGTGATGATTGGGTGTTTGATTCAAACGTTCACATACAACGGGTGTAAGACAGATTTACACATGCAAACACTTAGGTTGACTTGACGAGCCTAGCATGTACAGACATGGCCTCGGAACACAGAAGACCGAAAGGTCGAGCATGAGTCGTATAGAAGATACGATCAACATGAAGATGTTCACCGACATTGACTAGTCCGTCTCACGTGATGATTGGACACGGCCTAGTTGACTCGGATCATGTAATCACTTAGACGACTAGAGGGATGTCTATCTGAGTGGGAGTTCATAAGATGAACTTAATTATCCTGAACATAGTCAAAAGGTCTTCGCAAATTATGTCGTAGCTCGCGCTTCTGTTCTACTGTTTAGATATGTTCCTAGAGAAAATTTAGTTGAAAGTTGATAGTAGCAATTATGCGGACTAGGTCCGTAAACCGAGGATTGTCCTCATTGCTTCATAGAAGGCTTATGTCCTTAATGCACCGCTCAGTGTGCTGAACCTCGAACGTTGTCTGTGGATGTTGCGAACATCTGACATACACATTTTGATAACTACGTGATAGTTCAGTTGAACGGTTTAGAGTTGAGGCACCGAAGACGGTTTTGAAACGTCGCGAAACATATGAGATGTTTCGAGGACTGAAATTGGGATTTCAGGCTCGTGCCCACGTCAATAGGTATAAGACCTCCGACGATTTTCTTAGCCTGCAAACTAAGGGAGAAAAGCTCAATTGTTGAACTTGTGCTCAGATTGTCTGAGTACAACAATCGCTTGAATCGAGTGGGAGTTGATCTTCCAGATGAAATAGTGATGGTTCTCCGAAGTCATGATCACCAAGCTGCTTGAGCTTCGTGATGAACTATAATATATCAGGGACATATATGATGATCCTTGAGATATTCATGATGTTTGACACCACAAAAGTAGAGATCAAGAAGGAACATCAATTGTTGATGGTTGGTGAAACCACTAGTTTCAAGAAGGGCAAGGGCAAAAAAAAGGGATGCTTCATGAAACGGCAAATCAGCTGCTGCTCTAGTGAAGAAACCCAAGGTTGAACCCAAACCCGAGACTAAGTGCTTCTGTAATAAAGGGAATAGCCACTGGAGCAGAATTACCCTAGATACTTGGTAGATAAGAAGGCTGGCAAGGTCGATAGAAGTATATTGGATGTATTATGTTAATGTGTACTTTACTAGTACTCCTAGTAGCACCAGGGTATTAGATACCGGTTCGGTTGCTAAGTGTTAGTAACTCGAAATAAAAGCTATGGAATAAACGGAGACTAGCTAAAGGTGAGATGACGATATGTGTTGGAAGTATTTCCAAGGTTGATCAAATATCGTACACTCCCTCTACCATCGAGATTGGTGTTTGCGTTGAGCATAGACATGATTGGATTATGTCTATCGCAATACAGTTATTCATTTAAAGAGAATAATGGTTACTCTGTTTATTTGAATAATACCTTCAATGGTCTTGCACCTAAAATGAATGGTTCATTGAATCTCGATCGTAGTGATACACATGTTCATGCCAAAAGATAGTAATGATAGTACCACCTACTTGTGGCACTGCCACGTAAGTCATATCGGTATAAAATGCATGAAGAAGCTCCATGTTGATGGATCTTTGGGCTCACTCGTTTTTGAAAAGTTTGAGGCATGCGAACCATGTCTATTGGTGTATATGCATAAAGAAACTCCATGCAAATGGACCGTTTGGACTCACTTGATTTTGAATCACTTGAGACATGCAAATCATACCACATGGGCAAGATGACTGAAAGCCTCGTTTTCAGTAAAATGGAACTAGAAAGCAACTTGTTGGAAGTAATACATTTTGATGTGTGCAGTCCAATGAGTGCTGAGGCATGTAGTGGATATCGTTATGTTCTTACTTCACAGATGATTTGAGTAGATGTTGAGTATATTTACTTGATGAATCACGAGTCTGAATTATTGGAAGGTTCAAGTAATTTCAGGGTGAAGTTGAAAGATCGTCGTGACAAGAGGATAAAAGATCTATGATATGATCATAGAGATGAATATCTGAATTACGAGTTTGGCACAGAATTAAGACATTGTGGAAATTGTTTCACAACTAATACAGCCTGGAACACCATAGTGTGATGGTGTGTCCGAACATCATAAATGCACCCTATTGGATATGATGCATACCATGATGTCTCTTATCGAATTACCACGATAGTTTATGGGTTATGCATTAGAGACAACCACATTCACTTTAAATAGGGTACCACGTAATTCCGATGAGATGACACCGTATGAACTATGGTTTAGAGAAACCTAAGCTGTCATTTCTTAAAAGTTTGGGGCTGCGACGCTTATGTGAAAAAGTTTCAGGCTGATAAGCTCGAACCCAAAGCGGATAAATGCATCTTCATAAGACACCCAAAATAGTTGGGTATACCTCCTGTCTCAGATTCGAAAGCAATAAGGGATTGTTGTCCTTTCTCGAGGAAATGTTTCTCTCGAAAGAATTGAGTGGGAGGATGGTGGAGACTTGATGAGGTTATTGAACCGTCTCTTCAACTAGTGTGTGGCAGGGCACAAGAGTTGTTCCTGTGGCACCTACACCAATTGAAGTGGAAGCTTATGATATTGATCATGAGACTTCGGATCAAGTCACTCCCAAACCTCGTGGGATGACAAGGATGCGTACTACTTCAGAGTGGTACGTAATCCTGTCTTGGAAGTCATGTTGCTAGACAACAATGAACCTACGAGCTATGGAGAAGCGGTGGTGGGCCTGGATTCCGATAAATGGCTCGAGGCCATATAATCCGAGAGAGGATCCATATATGAAAACAAAGTGTAGACTTTGGAAGAACTACTTGATGGTCGTGAGGCTGTTGAGTACAGATGGATTTAAAAGGAAGACGGACAATGATGGTAAATGTCACCATTAAGAAAGCTCGACTTGTCGTTAAGATGTTTTCCGACAAGTTCAAGCAGTTGACTACGATGAGACTTTCTCACCCGTAGCGATGCTAAGAGTCTGTTGGAATTATATTAGCAATTACTGCATCATTTATGAAATCTTGCAGATAGGATATCAAAACATTGTTTCCTCGATGATTTTTGAGGAAAGGTTGTATGTGATACAACCGGAAGGTTTTGTCAATCCTGAAATATGCTAATAAGTATGCAAAGCTCCAGCAATCCTTCTGAGGACTGGAGTAAGCATCTCGGAGTTGGAATGTATGCTTGGATGAGATGATCAAAGATTTTGGGTGTATACAAAGTTTATGAGAAACTTGTATTTCCAAAGAAGTGAGTGGGAGCACTATAGAATTTCTGATGAGTATATGTTGTTGACATATTGTTGATCAGAAATGACGTAGAATTTCTGGAAAGCATATAGGGTTATTTGGAAAGTGCTTTTCAATAGAAAGCCTGGATTAAGCTACTTGAACATTGAGCATCAAGATCTATAAGGATAGATCAAAACGCTTAATGGTACTTTCAAATGAGCACATACCTTGACATGATCTTGAAGGTGTTCAAGATGGATCAGTCAAAGAAGGAGTTCTTGCCTGAGTTGTAAGGTATGAAGTTAAGACTTAAAGCTCGACCACGGCAGAATGGAGAGAAAGGACGAAGGTCGTCCCCTATGCTTAAGACATAGGCTCTACAGTATGCTATGCTGTGTACCGCACCTGAAGTGTGCCTTGCCATGAGTCAGTCAAGGGGTACAAGAGTGATCCAAGAATGGATCACAGGACAGCAGTCAAAGTTATCCTAAGTAACTAGTGGACTAAGGAATTTTCTCGATTATGGAGGTGATAAAGAGTTCGACGTAAAGAGTTACGTCGATGCAAGCTTAACACCTATCCGGATAGCTCTGAGTAGAGATGCCGGATACGTATAATGGAGCAACAATTTAGAATAGCTCCATGTAGAACAGTTATTTGGAATAGCTCCAAATAGAACGTGGTAGCTACATCTAGGAGATGACATAGAGATTTGTAAAGCACACACGGATCCGAAAGGTTCAGACCCATTGACTAAAACCTCTCTCACAAGCAACATGATCAAACCTAGAACTCATTGAGTGTTAATCACATAGTGATGTGAACTAGACTACTGAGTCTAGTAAACTCTTTGGGTGTTAGTCACATGGGGATGTGACCTGTGAGTGTTAATCACATGGCGATGTGAACTAGATTATTGACTCTAGTGCAAGTGGGAGACTGTTGGAAATATGCCCTAGAGGCAATAATAATAAATTGATTATTATATTTCCTTGTTCATGATAATCGTTTATTATCCATGCTAGAATTGTATTGATAGGAAACTCAGATACATGTGTGGATACATAAACAACACCATGTCCCTAGTAAGCCTCTAGTTGACTAGCTCGTTGATCAATAGATGGTTACGGTTTCCTAACCATGGACATTGGATGTCATTGATAACGGGATCACATCATTAGGAGAATGATGTGATGGACAAGACCCAATCATAAGCATAGCACAAGATCGTGTAGTTCGTATGCTAAAGCTTTTCTAATGTCAAGTATCATTTCCTTAGACCATGAGATTGTGCAACTCCCGGATACCGTAGGAGTGCTTTGGGTGTGCCAAATGTCACAACGTAACTGGGTGGCTATAAAGGTACACTACGGGTATCTCCGAAAGTGTCTGTTGGGTTGGCACGAATCAAGACTGGGATTTGTCACTCCGTGTAAATGGAGAGGTATCTCTGGGCCCACTCGGTACGACATCATCATAATGTGCACAATGTGATCAAGGAGTTGATCACGGGATGATGTGTTACGGGACGAGTAAAGAGACTTGCCGGTAACGAGATTGAACAAGGTATCGGGATACCGACGATCGAATCTCGGACAAGTATCGTACCGATAGACAAAGGGAATTGTATACGGGATTGATTAAGTCCTTGACATCGTGGTTCATCTGATGAGATCATCGTGGAACATGTGGGAGCCAACATGGGTATCCAGATCCCGCTGTTGGTTATTGACCGGAGAACGTCTCGGTCATGTCTGCATGTCTCCCGAACCCGTAGGGTCTACACACTTAAGGTTCGATGACGCTAGGGTTATAAAGGAAGTTTGTATGTGGTTACCGAATGTTGTTCGGAGTCCCGGATGAGATCCCGGACGTCACGAGGAGTTTCGGAATGGTCCGGAGGTAAAGATTTATATATGGGAAGTCCTGTTTTGGTCACCGGAAAGGTTTCGGGGTTTATCGGTAATGTACCGGGACCACCGGGAGGGTCCCGGGGGTCCACCAAGTGGGGCCACAAGCCCCGGAGGCTTGCATGGGCCGAGAGTGGTGAGGGACCAGCCCTTGAGTGGGCTGGTGCGCCTCCCACAAGGCCCAAGGGGCAGCTAGGAGGAAAAAAAGGGGAAACCCTAGGCTTAGATGGGCCTAAGGCCCACCCTAGGGGGCGCCTCCCCTTCTCCCCTCTTGGCCGCCTCCCCTTTCCCATCTAGGGCTGCCGCCCCCCTAGGGGTGGGAACCCTAGAGGGGGCGCACCCTCCTCCCTCTCCCCTATATATAGTGAGGCCTAGGGCTGCCCATAACACGCGATTTGATCTCTCTCATTGGTGCAGCCCTCCCTCTCTTTCTCCTCTCCTGTGGTGCTTGGCGAAGCTCTGCAGGATTGCCACGCTCCTCCATCACCACCACGCCGTTGTGCTGCTGCTGGATGGAGTCTTCCTCAACCTCTCCCTATCTCCTTGCTGGATCAAGGCGTGGGAGACGTCACCGGGCTGTACGTGTGTTGAACATGGAGGTGCCGTCCGTTCGGCACTTCGTCATCGGTGATTTGGATCACGACGAGTACGACTCCATCAACCCCGTTCACTTGAACGCTTCCGCTTTGTGATCTACAAGGGTATGTAGATGCACTCTCCTTCCCCTCGTTGCTAGTCTCTCCATAGATAGATCTTGGTGACACTAGGAAAATTTTGAATTTCTGCTATGTTCCCCAACATATATGCAGATGAAGCTGCCTCCGACGGGGCCATCTACTTACATCTCTGCCTGCTCAGGCGTCGCCCTCGGAGTGAAGATGGACGCGTCCAAGAACAATGCCGAGGAGGAGCTATCCAGCCTGGTGCTGGACTGGGACGATGACTCGCCAATGTCTGACAAATGCGGTACCGGATGGGCAACACGCCGAAGAAGATTGATGGCCGACTTGGCATCTCTTGTGAATATGGTGATCTTGGGATCAAACGTGTCTGTGCGCGCGGTGATGGAACCGTATACACTGGCAGAGCTTACAGGCTGACAGGGTATGCACATCCGGAATTCCAGATGCAGAGGCCGAGCTCGACGGTGTCACTTATCACTGCGTAGACCACGTCTACGACGCCTTTGCTTGTTTCGATGGAGACGGTGTTGCATTTGTCAGACATTGGCGAACCGTCGTCCCAGTCCAGCACCAGATAATTCTAGCGTACACAGATAAAAAGAAAAGACCACTACTCGTCGATTTCTGACTCCGACTCGGTAATGTCCTCCTCTGATGTCTGAATGTAGGCGTCATCATACGCCTCGTCTTCAAAGTCCCAACCCAGCGTTTCTCGTAGTTTCAATTTCAATTGAGCTGCCTGCTTCCGCAAACGCTTGTCCTCCCGATAGGCGGCTCGCTCCCTCCTCCTCGCGTCCTTCTCCCGTCTCAATTGCTTGTAGAACTGGCGCTCGTCGACGATGTCCTGCGGGTAGCCTCCACGCCACAGCACCAAGGCTTCCACATCCTTCTCTGTGATGGCGAGGCGACGCTGCCGCCTCCGGTGGACACGACGATCCTCGTCGGTGAAAAGCCGTGGGAGAGGCGCCAGATCCTGCGCCCGCAGGCTCGACACGTTGGGAAAATTCATATCCCGACGAGGCCTCAGGAGGCGCCACGCCGCCGCGTCGTGCACGCGGGCCGCGTCCTCTGCGGTGTCGAAGGTGCCGAGGGCGAGACGTTTCTCGCGAAATCAGATATCGGCGGAGAAGGCGCCGGAGCGGCGCTCGCGGACTCCGCGAAAATCCGAAGCGCGTAGGCGGCGGATCGACATGGTGGCGCAGAGGCGGCGAGAGTGGGCGACCGATAGAGTGTGGAGAGAGAGCCTTCTTTTATAGCGAGCGCCGGCCGCGGCGCGCGCGCGAACCTTTCCCGCGTGCTGGAGCGTCAAAATCAGGGCGAATGCACAATGTTACACGCGCGTGGTCATGAAAATGGGTCGGCCCATTGGGCGCACTGCCGACCCAAAACTAAAAGAGCGCGGATGGCCCCAAAACTAAAAGAGGGCGTACGGCGGGCGGGCGGCCGACCCAAACGGACAAAAACTCCGTCCATTTAGGTCGGCCCGTTGGAGTTGCTCTTAGTGGTATTCTCAGTGACTGGGTATTGTACTTAGAAATAAAGGCAAGCCGGAAGGTGGTGCATGGACGGAAACCGAGCCGGACTCAGAGGGTGCTTGGATACGTTTTAGTCCCATGACTAAAAGTAGTGGGACTAAAACTTGCTAGCCTCACCTATACTTTGATCCAAATACTAAAGAGACTGAAATCAAGTTATTGAGCATTTATTATCCTCCAAACCCTCCAATCCAGAACTCGCATGTGATAAAGGAGAGGCATTAAATGAGGAGAGAGAGGGCTAATACATATTTTAGTAGGTTTCCTATGACTAAAAAATTTTAGCCTCAAGACTAGTCCTAGCCTCTCTTTAGTCAGGGATGCTTGGAACTTTAGCCTTTAAAAGGGACTATTTTTAGTCAGACTAAAAATAGTCCCTTGGATCCAAGCACCCTCTCAGCCTAGCGCACCATCTTAATTCCCAAATCCCAAATAAAGGGGCCAGCCCAGCCCGGCCGGCAGGACCCCAACCAAACAATAGATTGGATTTGCAACACCCGGGTGTCTAGGCACCCGGTTATCTCAGCCTAGCTGCTCGGGATCTGGACCGGGCCTGTACCCCTAGTTCTATTAACAGTCTATAGGATTCCTTTAAGCGCCAGCTCTGGGCCTATTCTCTCACTGTTCATTGTAGGGCAGAATCCCACCTCGCCTATAAGTGGCAAGTCTACATCAAGGAGTACACCTGTCGGCCTGTGTCTCAAACAAGTGATAAGACGTGTCGAACTCCATGACGGCCATGCATCGCCGATGGAATGAATAGAATAGACTGCAGCCGCTCATGATCCTTGACACATGCCGATACGGATGGCTGAAACATGCACCCGGTACATGTATGGTAGTGTGCCGGATACAGGATACAGATACATGTGCCTGAGTTAGGTTCCTATCAGACGTACATTGCTCATTTCCACCACGTTCAGTCCCTGTCAGCGCCTGACGCCAGTATGACTAGTTCATGTACCCGGCTCACGAGTTCATGCCTCACCTCTCGGCTTCTCCATGACACGCGCCAATCAGGTTAAAGCTTGTATGTGCCCAGCACAAATTTGGTAACATGCTCATCTCATCTCATCTCGGTCAAGAACATTTTACTGCTCACCGAAAGGAAGGAACAAGTGATGGCAATATACTAATATATTTGTACCGAAACTGAACTAACGGTGATGTGAAACCTCTAGGGGTCCACGTTCCTCTGACCATGATAAACAATACTACGTGGGAGTATACGAGATGCCTTGCATGCGTTGCCTATGGGTTGTCGCTTCAACCATGCCCGCCTGACCTCGTGACAATCCTACACATCACAGTGCTAGTACCTGTGACCTATCCTGCCTGCACAGCCTAGTTGTGCCGCTGTTTGTCTGATTAATCGCCTAGCTAATTATTCTGACACTGCAAAAGGTCTGCCGCTGGACAGAGCACAACACGAATCTTAACAAGGCTGAACGAACAGGATAAGGGGGAGTCGGGACTCCCGGGTGCTCCCACACCTTTTCGAACCAAACAAACCAGCACGGGCTTGAGGGCTTGTGGTCTAGGGTAGGTATCCGCCATGAATCCCCATTCCGCCGCTGCCGCTGCCCCTAGAACATCTTGTACTGGTACATACTTTTGGGCAATCCTGAGGTAGGCTTCGCAAACTGCAGGAGATCCGAATCAGGATTGATGGTTTTCAAATATTTCTATCTTTCTTTGCGAACAAATTTTCGCTACATTACATTTATGCAATAGTTTTTTAAACTTGTTCGCAGAGGCTGATCGACCTCCCGAGATTACTAGGCTTGCTTGACGTCGCCCCTTCCCCAGGTGGTTCCGGCCCTAGGCGTGCTGGCCCGGCCATCCACAAGAAGGCACCACTCGCCGCCACTAGTCCGATTGAGTACCTCCCAGCCGGCGGGGCGGCGGCGTGGTGGTCGCCTGGCAACCAGCCGCGGCAACAGCAGCAGCTGCCACGGCCTACCTGGTCCCTCAAGAACCACTACGGCGATCCCCTCTTCGAGATTTTCGGGGTGTATGCGAATTTCGCCCTCGTTGGCCAAGTACTGGCCTCCGGCGGCATGGTCACCGACATCATCTGCCAGCTCCAAACTGCCAAGCCGTTTTACTCACAAATTAAAGTGCACGATGGGCAATGCAACATCCCGAATCCCAACTTGTTGATTTCAGGGTACGTATGTATGATCTTGCCAAAACTTGCTCATCAGTCTCTTCTAGTTGGTATTTGTCCGGCTCACATATACAGTACTACTATTGCATGTATATATGCAGATGAAGCTGCCTCCGACGGGGCCATCTACTTAGATCTCTGCATGGTCAGGCGTCGCCCTCGAAGTGAAGATGGACTCGTCCAAGAACAATGTCGAGGAGGAGCTATCTAGCCTGGTGCTGGACTAGGACGACGACTCGCCAATGTCTGACAAATGCGGTACCGGATGGGCAACACGCCGAAGAAGATTGATGGCCGACTTGGCATCTCTGGTGAATATGGTGATCTTGGGATCAAACGTGTCTGTGCGCGCGGTGATGGAACCGAATACACTGGCAGAGCTTACAGGCTGACAGGGTATGCACATCCGGAATTCCGGATGCACAGGCCGAGCTCGACGGCGTCACTTATCACCGCGTAGACCACGTCTACTACGCCTTTGCTTGTTTTGATGGAGACGGTGTTGCATTTGTCAGACATTGGTGAGTCGTCGTCCCAGTCCAGCACCAGATAATTCTAGCATACACAGATAATAGGAAAAGACCACTACTCGTTGATTTCTGACTCTGACTCGGTAATGTCCTCCTCTGATATCTGAATGTAGGCGTCATCATACGCCTCGTCTTCAAAGTCCCAACCCACCGTTTCTCATAGTTTCAATTTCAATTGAGCTGCCTGCTTCCGCAAACGCTTGTCCTCCCGATAGGCGGCTCGCTCCCTCCTCCTCGCGTCCTTCTCCGGTCTCAATTGCTTGTAGAACTGGCGCTCGTCGACGATGTCCTGCGGGTAGCCTCCACGCCACAACACCAAGGCTTCCACATCCTTCTCTGCGATGGCGAGGCGACGCTGCCGCCTCCGGTGGACACGACGATCCTCGTCGGTGAAAAGCCGCGGGAGAGGCGCCAGATCCTGCGCCCGCTGGCTCGACACATTGGGAAAATTCATATCCCGACGAGGCCTCAGGAGGCGCCACGCTGCCGCGTCATGCGCGCGGGCCGCGTCCTCTGCGGTGTCGAAGGTGCCGAGGGCGAGACGTTTCTCGCGAAATCAGATCTCGGCGGAGAAGGCGCCGGAGCGGCGCTCGCGGACTCCACGAAAATCCAAAGCGCGTAGGCGGCGGATCGACATGGTGGCGCAGAGGCGGCGAGAGTGGGCGACCGACAGAGTGTGGAGAGAGAGCCTTGTTTTATAGCGAGCGCCGGTCGCAGCGCGCGCGCAAACCTTTCCCGCATGCTGGAGCATCAAAATCAGGGCGACTGCACGATGTTAAACGCGCGTGGTCATGAAAATGGGTCGGCCCGTTGGGTGCACTGCCGACCCAAAACTAAAAGAGGGCGGACGGCCCCAAAACTAAAAGAGGGCGGACGGCGGGCGGGCGGCCGACCCAAACGGACAAAAACTCCGTCCATTTAGGTCGGCCCGTTGGAGTTGCTCTTAGTGGTATTCTCACTGACTGGGTATTGTACTTAGAAATAAAGGCAAGCCGGAAGGTGGTGCATGGACGGAAACCGAGCCGGACTCAGAGGTTGCTTGGATACGTTTTAGTCCCATGACTAAAAGTAGTGGGACTAAAACTTGCTAGCCTCACCTATACTTGGATCCAAATACTAAAGAGACTGAAATCAAGTTATTGAGCATTTATTATCCTTCAAACCCTCCAATCCAGAACTCGCACGTGTTAAAGGAGAGGCATTAAATGAGGAGAGAGAGGGCTAATACATATTTTAGTAGGTTTCCTATGACTAAAAAATTTTAGCCTCAAGACTAGTCCTAGCCTCTCTTTAGTCAGGGATGCTTGGAACTTTAGCCTTTAAAAGAGACTATTTTTAGTCAGACTAAAAATAGTCCCTTGGATCCAAGCACCCTCTCAGCCTAGCACACCGTCTTAATTACCAAATCCCAAATAAAGGGGCCAGCCCAGCCCGGCCGGATGGACCCCAATCAAACAATAGATTGGATTTTCAACACCCGGGTGTCTAGGCACCCGGTTATCTCCCCCGTCCGTCCAGAAAATAGCTGCTCGGGATCTGGACCGGGCCTGTACCTCTGGTTCTATTAACAGTCTATAGGATTCCTTTAAGCGCTAGCTCTGGGCCTATTCTCTCACTGTTCATCGTAGGGCAGAATCCCACCTCGCCTGTAAGTGGCAAGTCTACATCAAGGAGTACACCTGTCGGCCTGTGTCTCAAACAAGTGAAAAGACGTGTGGAACTCCACCACGGGCATGCATCGCCGATGGAATGAATAGAATAGACTGTAGCTGCTCATGATCCTTGACACATGCCGATACGGATGGCTGAAACATGCACCCGGTACATGTATGGTAGTGTGCCGGATACAGGATACAGATACATGTGCCTGAGTTAGGTTCCTATCAGACGTACATTGCTCATTACCACCATGTTCAGTCCCTGTCAGCGCCTGACGCCAGTATGACTAGTTCATGTACCCGGCTCACGAGTTCATGCCTCACCTCTCGGCTTCTCCATGACACGCGCCAATCAGGTTAAAGCTTGTATGTGCCCGGCACAAATTTGGTAACATGCTCATCTCATCTAATCTCGGTCAAGAACATTTTACTGCTCACCGAAAGGAAGGAACAAGTGATGGCAATATACTAATATATTCGTACAGAAACTGAACTGGCGATGATGTGAAACCTCTAGGGGTCCACGTTCCTCTGACCATGATAAAGAATACTACGTGGGAGTATACGAGATGCCTTGCATGCGCTGCCTATGGGTTGTCGCTTCAACCATGCCCGCCTGACCTCGTGACAGTCCTACACATGACAGTGCTAGTACCTGTGACCTATCCTGCCTGCACAGCCTAGTTGTGCCGCTGTTTGTATGATTAATCGCCTAGCTAATTATTCTGACACTGCAAAAGGTCTGCCGGTGGACAGAGCACAACACGAATCTTAACAAGGCTGAACGGACAGGAGAAGGGGGAGTCGGGACTCCCGGGTGCTCCCACACCTTTTCGAACCAAACAAACCAGCACGGGCTTGAGGGCTTGTGGTCTAGGGTAGGTATCCGCCATGAATCCCCATTCCGCCGCTGCCGCTGCCCCTAGAACATCTTGTACTGGTACATACTTTTGGGCAATCCTGAGTTAGGCTTCGCAAACTGCAGGAGATCCGAATCAGGATTGATGGTTTTCAAATATTTCTATCTTTCTTTGCGAACAAATTTTCGCTACATTACATTTATGCAATAGTTTTTTAAACTTGTTCGCAGAGGCTGATCGACCTCCCAGGATTACTAGGCTTGCTTGACGTCGCCCCTTCCCCAGGTGGTTCCGGCCCTAGGCGTGCTGGCCCGGCCATCCACAAGAAGGCACCACTCGCCGCCACTAGTTCGATTGAGTACCTCCCAGCCGGCGGGGCGGCGGCACGGTGGTCGCCTGGCAACCAGCCGCGGCAGCAGCAGCAGCTGCCACGGCCTACCTGGTCCCTCAAGAACCACTACAGCGATCCCCTCTTCGAGATTTTCAGGGTGTATGCGAATTTCCCCCTCGTTGGCCAAGTACTGGCCTCCGGCGGCATGGTCACCGACATCATCTGCCAGCTCCAAACTGCCAAGCCGTTTTACTCACAAATTAAAGAGCACGATGAGCAATGCAACATCCCGAATCCCAACTTGTTGATTTCAGGGTACGTATATACTCCCTCCGTCCCACAATATACATCAGCCGTCTCTTCTAGTTGGTATGCGTCCGGCTCACATATACTATTGCATGTGATATGCAGATGAAGCTGCCTCCGACGGGACCATCTACTTACATCTCTGCCTGCTCAGGCGTCGCCCTCGGAGTGAAGATGGACGCGTCCAAGAAAAATGCTGAGGAGGAGCTATCCAGCCTAGTGCTGGACTGGGACGATGACTAGCCAATGTCTGACAAATGCAACACTGTCTCCATCGAAACAAGCAAAGGCGTCGTAGACGTGGTCTGCGCGGTGATTAGCGACGCCATCGAGCTCGGCCTGTGCGTCCGCATGTGCATACTCAGCTCTGAGTCTGCTGCATGCTCCGCCACCGCCAGTTTATATGGTTCCATCACCGCGCGCACCGACATGTTTGATCCCAAGATCACCATATTCACCAGAGATGCCAAGTCGGCCATCAATCTTCTTCGGTGTGTTGCCCATCCGGTGCCGCACTTTCTGTGCGCTGAATCATACCGCCATGTGACCCTCCCATTGGCGCGGACTTTCCTCGCTGTGCCGACTCAGGCGACGCGCGTTGATTTTGAGTGGGAGCTGGCGATGGCAGGGGGATCGGAAACCATCGGTGTCACAGTCACACCAACGGCGGAGCCAGGAATTAAATGAGGTGACAACCTGCCACTCACGGGGAGAATAATTGGATTGGCATGAACAAGGAGACGAGAAGCTTATTTCACCGGGAGGGTAGATGAAGAACTTGGATCATATATGAGCACCAATATAGCAACAATCCTTAGGGAAGGCTTTAGGTGAAATATAACCCAATATAACTCCAATGAAGAGATTGATGGATTTAAAATACCTCATTCCTAACAATATGTGAATCATGAAGCATGAACTCAAATTATCAAGAATGATGTAATACCATCTCAAAAGATGAGATATGAAAGAATTGCGCTTCGGAATGCAAATAACAATTGAAGAATGAAAAGAATCCTTGGCGAACCATCATATAGAGCCTCCACGAAGAACTCTGGTAAACAAAAAAAGAATAACGAAAATAAAGAGAAGTTGGAAAACACAAGGTGAAACCTTGTAATGATTTAGATGGATCTCCGTGATAATTAGAGGTTGGAACTCCGGGAAAGAAAGATAAACAAATGAGATCAAGAAATTTTGATGAGCCTCCGGAATAAGGAATTGAATTTACTCGATGAAGCAAGAATAAGAATTACATTATGCTCATCCTTCACCACTTATGTTGATTACAAACAATGGATTTGGCATACTACTTATTCTCGTAGGAAGTATTAAGATAGATATAGCGCGAACTTGTGAAAGCCTTCAACGAAACACCGGTAGAATTGAAACCACGAATGAATTGATAAGGAAGAGAAATCTTGAACGAACCACAGTAAGAATTGAAAATGAACGAAGAAAAGATGAAGAAACACCGGGAAAAAATATAAAATGAACGAAGATGCTTGAGAGGATTTAGATACAAGTGAACGAAGGGATCACGAACTGATTAGAGAATATTGAATGATGCACCGGTAAGATTTAGGAGAACGGTAACTGAAAGCTGGGAATGAATAATTATGAGATGATGGGCTCCGGAGAAAACAAACTGAAAAGAATCTTGAATTGCTCCGGATAGGTAAAAAGAATTCTGACAATCAAAAACAATTATGAGAGGATGGCAACAAGCTAGCACCATGAATCTTGAAGAGAATGAAGCAAGATTAAAGAGAAACTCTACTTCGATCTTCAAATGTCGAGAGTGACGATGAGAAACACCACCAATAATTGTAGAGGCACTCCGGAAGAATCAAAAGCGAAGAGATTGAGCCAACGATAAAAAGAATTTTGAAAGATCTTGGAGAAAGACATTTGACTGATGATAATTCATTCTTACGTCAAACTTGGAGAAGAATATGAGAGTAACTCTAGGAAATCAAAAGAGTCAGGTAAGATCCTGGGAAAAGACCTATGGGTTAGGTCCCACTCAAGAGAAACACCATTGAAGGATTTGAAGAGAGATAATGCACCGGTTGAAATAAAAGACTTGAATGAGAGAGCATCCTCGAAAGATTTTGAATGAGAGCAGAGTGTAAGCACGAATCTTCGAGATATCTTGAGCACCCCGGAACGATTGAGTAGCAAGCGGGAAATGATTATGAGGTCCACCGGTAAGATAAAACTTCTGAAACAAGGAAAAGGATATGACCAACACCAAAATCTTGAATCGGATCCATCGGAGAAGAAAAGAGAATGAAGAATGGCGAACTTGAAGCTCCGTTAGAATCTTCATGAGAATCACTGGATAAGAATATTGATGGAAAAGAATGGAGAGACTTCATAACCGATAAGATGGATACTTGATTAAGAATTCTGAGTCCTCGAAGAAAAAAGGGTGGGTGGGCGGGAAAAAAACAAAGACAACTTGGGATGGATGAAACGAACAACATTGAGAAGAAGTGATAATTGGTCTTGCGGGAGTTGAAATGATCGGATCCACTTGAAGAGAAACACGCCGTTTTAAAAGAAATTGGCATGACAATCTCGATTATCATGAAGGATTAGTATTCACATCGGAGTATGAGAACACCATTTGGGGAAGGTATAGAATCAACACTTGACTTCGAAGCAACCCGAATACCACAACTCAAAACAAAACAAAAGGATTGGCTTGCAGAATAAGCCGGAACAAACATATGATAGAGATTTCTTCCGAAGTTTTCATGGTGGGGCCTACACGGGCTTGATCGTACAGCACCATCCTGTACAAGGCAGTGCACATGACATACGAAGCGTCCCCGAGTCGGCATAGCCAAGGACTCTTTAAGACACAACGAGACCACTGTAAAACCGACCGTGAATAGGCGGACCACTAGACGTCGAACCCCAATTTCATATCATACATCTGTCGGAAAGATATCCTAAGAGCTACTTGAATTCCCACTTATAAACTCCCGAAACTTTCCAGTTATGCAATCAGGTGTTGGGGATACAGGGGAAGCATAATATCTCACCCAAAACTAGCAAATCCTACATCCAGCTGTATCCATCCTTCAACACATAACCAAGAAACCTTTGGAAACCGTCTACCTCAACCTTCGAAAAGCATCCGTCATACGAGTTATGGCAATACTCCCGAACTCCCGCCCCTGTACTGGGTGGCGTCGAGGTTATCTCACCAACAACTGCATAAAAGAGATTTTCGATGTCGGTGAACTAAACTCAGGTATTCCAGAACTGCAACGATAAAATTGTGACGACAACACCTCGGAGCTCAACTCCCCAGGACACTGCCACAACCCCTAAATGTCAGGAGGCACCAAGAACAATGTTCTCTCATCACAAATCCATCGGAACGATTCCAAGATACCCGCATGATCCTAAAAAAAATTTAGTGAAATTTGAGAAGAGAAGAGTCAAAACTCTACGTCAGGATGCCTTACCAGAGTGATGAAGGGACTGGGGAATAAAAAGAATTCCTAAACTCTCCGATATATAATTCCTAAATGACTCAAAACATTTTTCTAGACTCAACAACGGCTGCTAAAAACGATCAAGTAGTGGGGGCTCCTAAGGTCGGGGAAGGCTCTGATTACCAACTTGTAACACCCTCGATGCGGCTATATCTCCTACGTGTCGAAGCACGACTTAGAGGCATAACCGCATTGAAAGCAATGTCGCAAGTTAGGTAACCTTCACACAACCCATGTAATACATAAGGGAAAGAGATACATAGTTGGCTTACAATCGCCACTTCACACAATTACATGAATAAAACATTACATCATCCAAATACAATCAAGGTCTTACTATGGAACCAAAATAAAAGAAGACTACCCCAAATGCTACACAGATCCCCGATCGACCCCAACTGTGCTCCACTACTGATCGGCTAGAACAAAACAACACAAAGGACAAGATCTTCATCGAGCTCCTACTTGAGCTTGGTTGCGTCATCTGCACGGTTCAACGGCACCTGCAAGCTGGTTATGGAAGTATTTGTGAGTCACGGGGACTCAGCAATCTCGCACCCTCGCGATCAAGACTATTTAAGCTTATGGGTAAGGTAAAGGTATGAGGTGGAGCTGCAGCAAGCGACTAGCATATATGGTGGCTAACATACGCAAATGAGAGCGAGAAGAGAAGGCAAAGCACGATCGAGAAACAATGATCAAGAAGTGATTCTAGAACAACCTACGTCAAGCATAACTCCAACACCGTGTTCACTTCCCGGACTCCGCCGAGAAGAGACCATCACAGTTACACACGCGGTTGATGTATTTTAATTAAGGTCAACTTCAGGTTTTCTACAACCGGACATTAACAAATTCCCATCTGCCCATAACCGCGGGCACGCCTTTCAAAAGTTCAAATCCCTGCAGGGGTGTCTCAACTTAGCCCGTCACAAGCTCTCACGGTCAACGAAGGATATTCCTTCTAGCGGGAAGACCCGATCAGGCTCAGAATCCCAGTTACGAGACATTTCGACAGGTAAAACAAGACCAGCAAGACCGCCCGATGCGCCGACATCCTGATAGGAGCTGCACATATCTCGTTCTCAGGGCAACATCGGATGAGCGCTCCGTACAACTAAAACCAGCCCTCAAGTTTCCCCGAGGTGGCGCTGCAAAGGACTCTAGTTTGGACCAACACTTAGACAAGCACTGGCCCGGGGGTGGTTAAAATAAAGATGACCCTCGGGATGCGCGACTCCCAAGGGAAAAAGGCTAGGTGGCAAATGGTAAAACCAAGGTTGGGCCTTGCTAGAGGAGTTTTATTCAAGGCGAACTGTCAAGGGGTTCCCATTATTACCCAACCGCGTAAGGAACGCAAAATCCAAGAACATAACACCGATATGACGGAAACTAGGGTGGCAAGAGTGGAACAAAACACCAGGCATAAGTCCGAGCCTTCCACCCTTTACCAAGTATATAGATGCATTAATTAAATAAGATATATTATGATATCCCAACAAGTAAACATATTCCAACAAGGAACAACATCTCCATGTTCCAACAAGGAACAAACTTCAATCTTCACCTGCAACTAACAACGCTATAAGAGGGGCTGAGCAAAGCGGTAACATAGCCAAACAATGGTTTGCTAGGACAAGGTGGGTTAGAGGCTTGGTTCACAATATGGGAGGCATGATAAGCAAGTGGTAGGTATCGCAGCATAGGCATAGCAAAAGAGCGAGCAACTAGCAAGCAAAGATAGAAGTGATTTCGAGGGTATGGTCATCTTGCCTGAAATACCACAAGGAAGAAGAACGAGTCCATGAAGAAGACAAAACGGACGTAGATGAACGGATCCTCACAACACGACGTTATCGGAACCAACCCGAAGAAACAACACCGGAAAAAGCAAACAACACAGTAAACAATCAACACATCAACATGGCATGATGCACAATCGAGTATGATGCATGTCCGGTTTAATGAAGCATGGCATGGCAAAGTGCACAAACAATCCTACAAATTAAGTGGAGCTCATTATGCAACGGAGTTACATATTGAAGAAAACACCACATGACTTATTTAGTTCTCTCTCGTTTATGTACCCAACAATATTAAATGTTGTTAGCATGGCAAGAGGTGAAGCATGATGAAACTATCTAAGCTGGGCAAGTTTAAATGAGGCCAGAAGCAACGAACAACAATTCCTGAAAACTCCTCATGAGCATATTATAGATTTGGTAATGTTCTGCCCTAAACACAATTTTATAGTTGTTCAACATGCAAAGTGATGCCACCATGTTAAACTAGGCAAAATTCTACCCCATTTACATATAAAGTTTGTTAGGTTTGAAGCTACGGTTATTTAGTTATGAAATAAAGAATTTTAGCAAGTTATTTAAACAAATATAAACAAACAGCATTTTAAACATTTTAAACATGGATGAAAGTTGCATATTATTAAACTAGATGAAAATCTAAGCAAGTTTCATATATAAAGTTTTTACATATGATGCATGGTTGGAGAGTTATTATATGCATGATCATGAAGGGGTTTTCTGCAAAATTGTTGCCTTAGGAATAAGGCAAAAATCACAGACAAGGGAAAAAGAAAATACATTGGGCCGAATCCGAGGCTGGCCCAACAGCACAGGGGAGGGGTGGTTTGGCAGCTGCTGACCATTGGGCCTTGGCCCAACTGGTGGAGAGGGAAGGCCTGCAGGGGGCGCGCAACTAGGCCTGTTAACCCTGCGCTCGGTCAACGCACGAGCGAGAGGAGCGGGTGAGCTGCTGCTGTTCGCTTCTGAAGAACAGAAACAGCAGCATGTCCATGGTGATGCAGGAGACGATGGCAGGGGGGTCCCGGCAACGGGGATGGCGGGAACCGGCGGGAACGGGCGGATCGAGACGTCCGGCGTCGGTTCCAGGCAACGGTGGCGGACGGAGCTCGGGTGCGGGGCTCCAAATCCATGGCGCTGTCCAAGATGCAGAGAGAGAGAGAGAGAGAGAGAGAGAGAGAGAGATTACGGACAAGCGGAAGCTTCAGTGGAACAAAGACAAGGGAAGGGAGCAGGTGCAGCGAGGATGACCTGGTTAGGTTGGACCTGGCGGTAGGTAGTGAGCTGTGTAGACGGTCTCGATGTAGGATCGAAAGTATGTCTAGAGGGGGGGTGATTAGACTACTTGACCAAATAAAAACTTAACCTTTTCCCAATTTTAGTTCTTGGCAGATTTTAGCTATTTTAGGACAAGTCAAGCAATCATCACACAATTCAAGCAAGCATGCAAAGAGTATATTGGCAGCGGAAAGTAAAGCATGCAACTTGCAAGAATGTAAAGGGAAGGGTTTGGAGAATTCAAATGCAATTGGAGACATGGATGTTTTTCCCGTGGTTCGGATAGGTGGTGCTATCCTACATCCATGTTGATGGAGACTTCAACCCACGAAGGGTAACGGTTCCGCGAGTCCACACAGGGCTCCACCCAAGGGCAACGGTTGCGCGAGTCCACACAAGGCTCCACCCACGAAGGGTCCACGAAGAAGCAACCACCCACAAAGGGTCCACAAAGAAGCAACCTTGTCTATCCCACCATGGCCATCGCCCACGAAGGACTTGCCTCACTAGCGGTAGATCTTCACGAAGTAGGCGATCTCCTTGCCCTTACAAACTCCTTGGTTCAACTCCACAATCTTGTCGGAGGCTCCCAAGTGACACCTAGCCAATCTAGGAGACACCACTCTCCAAGAAGTAACAAATGGTGTGTAGGTAATGAACTCCTTGCTCTTGTGCTTCAAATGATAGTCTCCCCAACACTCAACTCTTTCTCATAGGATTTGGATTTGGTGGAAAGAAGATTTGAGTGGAAAGCAACTTGGGAAGGCTAGAGATCAAGATTCATATGGTAGGAATGGAATATCTTGGTCTCAACACATGAGTAGGTGGTTCTCTCTCAGAACATATGAGTTGGAATGGTGTGTGTGTTCTGATGGCTCTCTCACTTAATGATAATTAGGTGGAGGGGTATATATAGCCTCCACACAAAATCCAACCGTTACACAGTTTTCCAATCTCGGTGGGACCGAATAAATAAACTCGGTCTGACCAAAGTAGTAAACCTAGTGACCGTTAGGAGTTTCGGTGGGACTGACATGCAACTCGGTAGGACCGATTCGGTTAGGGTTTGGGCATAACGTAATCTCGGTGAGACCGATTACACAAACTCGGTGAGACCGAATTTGGTAACTAGCTAACTAGAGAGTTGGTCAGGCAAACTCGGTGGGACCGATTTGCTCTTTCGGTGAGACCGAGTGGAACTCGGTGAGACCGAAAAGTTACAAAGGGGAAACACTGAGTTTACATTGCAATCTCGGTGGGACCGATTCGCTCTTTCGGTGGGACCGAAAAGTTACGAAAGGGAAACAGAGAGTTTGCAACCCCATCTCGGTGAGACCGGGATCCCTATCGGTAGGACCGAATTGCTAGGGTTTGGCAGTGGCTAATGACAAGTGAAACTCGGTGGCGCCGGATAGGAAGAATCGGTAGGACCGAGTTTGGCTTAGGGTTTAGGTCATATGTGGATATGGAAAAGTAGTTGAGGGTTTTGGAGCATATCACTAAGCACATGAAGCAAGAGGCTCATTAAGCAACACCTCATCCCTCCTTAATAGTATTGGCTTTTCCTAAAGACTCAATGTGATCTTGGATCACTAAAAAATAAAGTGAAGAGTCTTGAGCTTTTGAGCTTGAGCCAATCCTTTGTCCTTAGCATTTTGAGGGTTCCACTTTCACATCCATGCTATGCCAATCATTGAGCTTTCCTGAAATAATCATCTTGGAATAGCATTAGCTCAATGAGCTATATGTTGTTATGAATTACCAAAACCACCTAGGGATAGTTGCACTTTCAATCTCCCCCTTTTTGGTAATTGATGACAACATATAGATCAAAGCTTCGACAAATGATAATAAGCATGAAATATATCGTCGCTTTGAGAAGTATGTGATAAGTAAGAGCTCCCCCTAAATTTGTGCATATTTAAAATTTGCTTTGGACTGCAAATGCACAAAGAGTTAGAGTCATGGGTTACTCTTCCATGTCACATACATCTTGGTGGAGCGCTCAAAAATGATAAGATTGAAATACATGCACTCATCACCAAGAATAGTGAATGATCACAAACGATAGATAGAATGATAATATTTAAGCAATCATTAAGTGTAGCTTATGATCAAACACATGATCATCAATGTCTCACGAGCAAGGACATAGTATCTCACACAAAAGCAGATAAGTTCGAAAAACCACCAAATAAAACAAGAGAGAATAAAAGCAACACTCTCTCTCGAAGCCTATGATCTATACATTTTCTCCCCCTTTGGCAACAAGTTACCAAAAAGTTCCTAGAAAATGCATAGTGCTAAGTCGACGCTCAGGCTTGATCTTCAGGTGGTGGTGGAGTCCGGATCACTCCAAGGACGAAGGCTTCTGTAGATGTTGAAGTAGTCGCTGGAGTTGGAGCTGAAGTAGATGCTGGAGCTGAGGCTGTAGCTGGTGCTGAAGTGGTGGCTCTGGTGTCAGCAACTGGCACGGCAGACGACCTCGGGCCTCGTGGCACTCTAGAAAAAGCATGAGTCGTGGTCCTGCCTCTCCTCTCATTCATGTCCTCCTGGAGCTGCTCCACTGCAGACTGAACTTCCGTTACCTTGACGTCCAAGTCATAGAACTTCTGTTCCATGATCCTCTCTAGGCTCTGCTGATTCTTAGTGAGGGTGGCCAGACTTTGCTCAATCCTCAGCGTGGATACAATCAAGTAACCAAGCTGCTCTTGTTTGGTCTTCAAGAAGTACTCAGATGCCTCCTCTTGAGTAGGCATCTTGGCAGCTTTCTCCTTCCTCGCCTTCTCCTTCTTGGCAAATTCTTGAGCAGATGATGGCTCGTTCTCAGTCATCACAACTTCATTGTCCTCAAAATCTGGACGGATGGGCAGGTGTTCCTTATCCAACAAATATACGCACGTGCCCATCTTGGAGTTGATGAGCTCCTGAATCTGAGGGGCATATCCACAGCTCCTCTTTTGATCTGCTGCAGTCCTCTTAATTGTTTCCACTATGAGGCTCATGACTTTGAATTTCTGAGGCACATCAAACACATGTAGCAAGTTGATAGCATGGCCTCTGATCATCTTGTGATCTCCAGACTTGGGCAGAAGGGTGTGCCTAAGGATCCAGTTGATCGTAGGCAATCCTGATAGCAGATAATGCACTGAGCCAAACTTGAATGTGTCAAGAGCTTCATTTGGAATTTCCTTGTACATATTTGACATGGAGTTATGGTCCATCTTCTTCTTGGCATAGATATCCAAGTCCTCATCTTGCTCCTCTGGGGCATTAATGATCTGTGCCCACTCAGCCACTGTAGATTGGTACCTTGTACCCTCAGACATCCATGTGATCCTCCCATCTGGATAAAAGTGTGCCGTGGAGTAGAACTGCATGATAAGTTCCTCATTCCACTTTGTGAGCTTCTGCCCAACAAAGTCAGCTACTCCACAAGCACTAAAGCTGTCAAATACTCCTAGGTAGTACTCCTCATTCTCCTTGATATATGTCCAGTCAACCCATCGCATATCACAGACAATGGGCTTCTTATCTAGCAGCACCGTCTCATAGAAATCCTGGTGCTCCTTGGTGTGAAACCTGTAGTCCACGGTAGTCTTTCTCCTTGAAGCATATGGGTCTGCTTCTCTCCACTTCCTGAGCCCTGAGTCTCTCCTGAGCTTCATATCCTCAGCCACAGGATGAGCATCGTTGTGGTCTGGGATCTTGGGCTTGAGCTTCCGAAGGACATTCTCTTCCTCATCCTCAGCAACAGTCTCAGGCACTGGGGCGTTGTTCTTCTCAGCTGCAGGAATGCTCCGTGTGTTCCTCTTGGGCTTTGTCTTTGGAGCTGGCTTGGCCTTGGAAGCAGCTCCCCCTGATTTTATGGCATCTCCCATTAGCTTGGGTGCCTTGGGCGCTGGTGTAGCTGCATCTTCTTCTTCTTCCTCTTCCATGATGGAAGCTTTGCCAAGTACTCTAGCAACAGTCTTATTTACCCTTTCCTTTCTCTTCTTGCCTTCTGCAGCAACTGGCTCTTGGGGAGTGGGCTTCTCAGTTGAGGCTCTTGCCTTTGACATGGGCTGCCTGCCTGCTGGCCTTTTGATTTTCAGCCCTGGCTTTGTGCCTTGAGCTGGCTCAACTCTCTTGGAAGTGGCCTCTTCCTCTGCCACATAGTCCTCATCTTCAGAGTCTGAAGTTTTCTTCTTCCTTTGTCTCGTGGCAGCCTTTGGCAAATTGCTAGGAGTGCTCCTGCTGCCTTCGTTAGATGAAATGGAGGGACTAGTGCCCTCACTCATGACCACTTGCTGCTCTGACAGATTCTAGCTATCACTCTGGTCTGACATGCTGTAAACTGACTGCTGACCCTGTGAGTAGATTATAGAAGAGATAGAGTGGATGAGCATCACAAAATGCAGAGATTTTTGCAAAAAGAATGATCCAAAAACTTAGTTTTAGTTTCCCACTGAAATCATCTCGGATCTACCGATTTTCAAACTCGGTGATACCGAAGCAGTTTTGGAACCTAAACTAGTGAACTCGGTAGGACCGAGTCACAGTTCGGTGGCACCGAGACTGCTAGGGTTTCACTGAGTTCAAAAATCGGTCACACCGATAAGTAATTCTTGGTCAGACCGAGTCTCACTTGTGCAATGGCATAAGCCAAATTGGTGGGGCCGAGTTTTTCAACTCGGTGGGTCCGAGATGGTTTCGGCGGAAACCTAAACCTAGAATTTTCGAATCAAACCTAACCTATGAGCGTTTTGACTGGATAGAAGTTTATCAAACGTGGCTAGAAACAGTATGATCACAATGTGCTAGGAATCAGATTGAGGAATAGCACAAAGATCAAGTCCATACCCTTGTTCGGTGTGGACTTGCTACGGCGGCAACAGCGGGGCAGAATTCCCGTTGACGGCGACGGAGACCAGCGACTGGAGGCTGCTGGCGGCGAGAAGACGATCCAGAGACCTCGAGGGCAGAGCAGGCTATCGCGCGGGCGAAAATTTCCAAATTTTGCCCGTGACTATATATAGACCGACCCTGTCGGTGTGACCGAGTGGAACAACTCGGTGGCACCGAGATTCATAACTGCGTGCAGTTATTGAAACTCGGTGTGACTGAAAGGTTCAAATCGGTTGCACCGAGATCGAAAACCTAGATCAACTTAATGATCTCGGTAGGACCGAAAGTGGAGTATCGGTCAGACCGAGAATCATAAAGAGGTTTTGGAAGTTTAAGTCTATGACGAATCGGGGACTCCGAGCGCTCCTCACACAGAGTGGTTCGAATCTGACTTGATCAAATTTTGTGATGCAGCATGAATAGAGTTTGAGACGAGAAAAGCATAGATAGCTAGAGGAGGTTCTTAGGCATTCTTATCCATCCACTTGGCAAAAAAAAGATAAAGCCGAACAATCAAAGCAACAAGTGGATGTCCTCGAATGAGTAAAATATGCAACCAGCATGCTCACACAATAAGATGGCAAATGAAATATATGGCAAGGCATGCACAACCAATTCTAGCATCTACCAAGCAATTTGTGATGACTAGCTCATCTATATATGAGTATATTGACTTAGGAGTCAAGTGAGAACACTTGATCATAGGTCATACTCATCATTTAAGCTCAAGTGGGGTTACCACTTTTACATAAAGCATTGTTGTGTTCACATCTTTAGAGTTGCTTTAGCTCAAGTCTTAGAGTAAAGCTCCCCCTAGATGTGATATCCCCCCTAAGAGGGATGAACTAACCTTGGGTTTTGTCGATGATGACTTCATGTAGATATTGAAGATGTGGATGCTCAATGTTGATGTAGATCTCTTGGAGCTATCCATTTGAGTGAATTGCACTTTCAATACCTACATGGGTCAGTCCCACAAGGAACAAACAAGGATATCCATAGACATAGAGTGATGCACACAAAAGATGATGTCCATGAAAACTTTTAGATTACCTTGTCCCTTGTCTTACCAACAAGAGGGTTTGTGACTCCTTGAACTAGTGCAAGATGTGGAAGTTGATTGCACTCGTTCTTGCCAAAATGATAAGAGTGAAGTATGTTGGCGGAGTCACCCTCAAGAACTCTCTAGTTCTTCTTCTTTTGGATCCACATCATCTTGATGGGAATCCTTGGAGTTGTAGTCGTACTTGATGAAGTAGAACTTGAAGTAGTCTTGGGAATGCACTTGAATAAGGTCTTAGGAGCTTCTTCAAATGCATCAATTTCCTCTTGAAGCTTGTCCTTGCCTTTTTGCGCGTAGTCTTGTGGTGGAAGATCATCTTGAGCTTGTGTCCCCTTGAAAGAAGTATACTTCTCTTGTTGAGGGACAAACTTTGTCTTGGGGTATTGATCTTCTTCCCATTCAACTCCATTGGCATTGAACTTTCGTTCAAAACCAACACCTTGATTCTTCCGGTGCATTCCTTGCTTGCGCACAATTTCCTCGAATTGCTTACTCCCGGCAAGGCTTTTGTACACTCCTTTCTCTATAATTCCCTTCAATAAGCTATTTTCTTGCTCAAGTGTAACTTGGCTAAGAGAATCATTAGTGGAATCAAGAGAACTACAAGAAGCAACAATATTGAATTTAGCATAATCATTGTTACTACTAGAGGGAGAATCTTTCTTGTTAGACTTGACTTGAGGCATGTAAGTGGATAAGAGTAAACGCTTGGCAATGTAAGAAGAACTTTTCTTGCAGAGATCATCATTCATTGCCTTTAAGAACTCATGCTCTTGCTCAAGATTGAGCTTTTCAAAGCGTAGTTTCTCATGAGCTCTTAAAAGTTCTCGATGATCTTCGAAGATAGTGTCATGAGCTAACTTAAGAGTTTTTAGTTCTTTAGTTAGAGCCTCAATCTTCTCCTTATCATTGTCATTCGTTTTATCTTGATTAGCATGATTAATTGGTCTTTCATCATAGTATTCATCACTTGAGTTGTCACCAAGCAAATCATCACCTAACAAGTCATCTTCATCACTATTGAAATCAACATACTCGGGGTGTGTTACCTTAGGACCTTTGGCCATGAAGCATCTTCCAATTCCTTCATTTGGTGAGTCAAATATGTCGTAGGAGTTGGTTGACACAAGTGCTAGACCGGCAACACCTTCATCTTGAGTATCTTCGGAGCCGGAGTGATAACTTCTCTCGGAGTGGCTGTCGGAGTCGGAGCCGGATACCCATTCACCAACATGAGCTTGATGTCTTCTTCTTGTGTAGCTCCTTGATGATTTTTCCTTCCTTTCCGAATCCTTGCTTCTCCGTGAGTATCTTCGTTCATAACGATCATCTCTACTCCTTCTCTCTCTTGGTGGTGATCCTTTGCTTCTTCTTCTTGGAGAATCTTCTCTTCTCTTGTAGGGAGCCGTACACTCATTGGAATAGTGTCCGGGTCTTCCACAATTGTAACAGTTTCGCTCTCGACTAGAAGATCTTTTGTCATTGTAGGACCTTGACTTGGAGCTTCTATATTTGCATCTACTCTTGTAGAACTTGTTGAAGTTCTTCACCATTAAGCTCAATTCTTCATTGAAGTCTTGTTTCTCACTTGATGATGTAGGGGCTTCACATGAGGCTTTATAGGCACCACTTGATTTGTTGTGAAGTTCCTCTTTATCCTTAAGTGACATCTCATGAGCAACAATTCTTCCAATCACCTCCGTTGGCTTGAGATCTTTGTAATTGGGCATCATTTGGATCAATGTGCACATGGTATCATATTTTCCATCCAAGGCTCTTAGGATCTTCTTGATGATGAATCTATCGGTCATCTCTTCACTTCCTAAGCCGGCAATCTCATTTGTGATGAGAGCAAGCCTAGAGTACATTTCAGCGACACCTTCACCATCCTTCATCTTGAACTTATCAAGTTGGCTATGAAGCACATCCAACTTGGATTCCTTGACGGAGTCGGTACCTTCGTGCATATCAATCAAAGTGTCCCAAATTTCCTTTGCATTCTCAAGGCGGCTGATTTTGCTGAATTCTTCGGGGCACAATCCGTTGAAGAGAATATCACAAGCTTGAGCATTGTATTGCAACATCTTCAACTCATCCGGCGGTAGCTTCACGGTTTGGTTCTCTCCCATCAAAGAAGTCACCTTGAAAACCAACACACACAATAGCCCAAACGGCGGGGTTATGTCCAAGAATATGCATTTTCATTTTATGCTTCCAACTAGCAAAATTACTACCATCAAAGTAAGGACCTCTACGGTGATAATTTCCCTCGCTAGACGCCATACTCTCCTAGGTTGTGAAACCAAGGCTATGACCACCAAAAGCTATGGAGATCAAGCAAATGGAGACCAAAGCTCTGGTACCACTTGTAGGATCGAAAGTATGTCTAGAGGGGGGGTTATTAGACTACTTGACCAAATAAAAACTTAACCTTTTCCCAATTTTAGTTCTTGGCAGATTTTAGCTATTTTAGGACAAGTCAAGCAATCATCACACAATTCAAGCAAGCATGCAAAGAGTATATTGGCAGCGGAAAGTAAAGCATGCAACTTGCAAGAATGTAAAGGGAAGAGTTTGGAGAATTCAAACGCAATTGGAGACACGGATGTTTTTCCCGTGGTTCGGATAGGTGGTGCTATCCTACATCCACGTTGATGGAGACTTCAACCCACGAAGGGTAACGGTTGCGCGAGTGCACACAGGGCTCCACCCAAGGGCAACGGTTGCGCGAGTCCACACAGGGCTCCACCCACGAAGGGTCCACGAAGAAGCAACCACCCACAAAGGGTCCACGAAGAAGCAACCTTGTCTATCCCACCATGGCCATCGCCCACGAAGGACTTGCCTCACTAGCGGTAGATCTTCACGAAGTAGGCGATCTCCTTGCCCTTACAAACTCCTTGGTTCAACTCCACAATCTTGTCGGAGGCTCCCAAGTGACACCTAGCCAATCTAGGAGACACCACTCTCCACGAAGTAACAAATGGTGTGTACGTAATGAACTCCTTGCTCTTGTGCTTCAAATGATAGTCTTCCCAACACTCAACTCTCTCTCATAGGATTTGGATTTGGTGGAAAGAAGATTTGAGTGGAAAGCAACTTGGGAAGGCTAGAGATCAAGATTCATATGGTAGGAATGGAATATCTTCGTCTCAACACATGAGTAGGTGGTTCTCTCTCAGAACATATGAGTTGGAATGGTGTGTGTGTTCTGATGGCTCTCTCACTTAATGAGAAGGAGGTGGAGGGGTATATATAGCCTCCACACAAAATCCAACCGTTACACAGTTTTCCAATCTCGGTGGGACCGAATAAATAAACTCGGTCTGACCAAAGTAGTAAACCTAGTGACCGTTAGGAGTTTCGGTGGGACTGACATGCAACTCGGTAGGACCGATTCGGTTAGGGTTTGGGCATAACGTAATCTCGGTGAGACCGATTACACAAACTCGGTGAGACCGAATTTGGTAACTAGCTAACTAGAGAGTTGGTCAGGCAAACTCGGTGTGACCGAGTTGCTCTTTCGGTGAGACCGAGTGGAACTCGGTGAGACCGAAAAGTTACAAAGGGGAAACACTGAGTTTACATTGCAATCTCGGTGGGACCGATTCGCTCTTTCGGTGGGACCGAAAAGTTACGAAAGGGAAACAGAGAGTTTGCAACCCCATCTCGGTGAGACCGAGATCCCTATCGGTAGGACCGAATTGCTAGGGTTTGGTAGTGGCTAATGACAAGTGAAACTCGGTGGCGCCGGATAGGAAGAATCGGTAGGACCAAGTTTGGCTTAGGGTTTAGGTCATATGTGGATATGGAAAAGTAGTTGAGGGTTTTGGAGCATATCACTAAGCACATGAAGCAAGAGGCTCATTAAGCAACACCTCATCCCTCCTTAATAGTATTGGCTTTTCCTAAAGACTCAATGTGATCTTGGATCACTAAAAAATAAAGTGAAGAGTCTTGAGCTTTTGAGCTTGAGCCAATCCTTTGTCCTTAGCATTTTGAGGGTTCCACTTTCACATCCATGCCATGCCAATCATTGAGCTTTCCTGAAATAATCATCTTGGAATAGCATTAGCTCAATGAGCTATATGTTGTTATGAATTACCAAAACCACCTAGGGATAGTTGCACTTTCACTCGAGCTGAGAGAAGAGAAGAGAGGGAGGCCCGACGACTGTTTCCGGAGACCGAAAACGTCCGACGTTAGACCGGCTACTATTGCTGCTATATTTATCCGTTGGGGCATCAAACGATCTCTGAATGCGATGAAACTTGACAGGCGGTCTATCTACACTGTAATAAGACCACACGTCAACTCGGTCACACCTAGCACATCGGTCTCGAGGCATTACAAGGGCGTGATATCCGCTGTTGAAAGGGGTCATTTGAAAAGTTATTTCTTCGGACTGATAGTTCTCCGGCGTGCCAAATACTACATCAAGTGTGATTTTGCCCGCGCACCGCGCCTCCTGACTGGGAATAATTCCTCGGAAGGTTGCTGGCTAGCTACTTGTTCTTTGGCCCATGAGTGTCCTAGCCATGACGTCTGAGGAGAAAACCATACTTACCATCCACGAGCCATGGACCCAGCACACGATCCACCATCTTCCAGATGCCGCTGATGCAGACCACAATCTGCATCCGCTCCTGGACTACCTCCCGAGCTCCGCACCGGTGTTGGAGCAGCGCAGCGACGGAGCCCAAGGATACATCTCCACCACAAGGATGTCGGCGTCGCTGCACCATCCTTACTTGAATAGACTGGTTTCCAAATCCATCCAAAACCATAGGACCGATCGCCTCGGTGGAGTTGGATCTGAAGAATATTTACCATCACCACCGTTGAAGCCAAGACAATGAACCACCCAAAACCTATATCTTTCCCTAATAATAAAGAACGGATTGATTCTGTGGGTTCACCGTCACAATACGCTTTTTCTCGTGAATTTACGCTTTTAATTTGAATTTAAAACATATACGTGAGGTGATACACCAGCAAGCAACTCCTTGATCTCTTCTATAAGAGGGCTAAACCTCGAACGGTCTTGATCTCTTGATTGGAAAGCATGTGCCAGACCATGATTGTTTGTCTTGAGACAAAGTTTTTCAATACCCAATTCCATTGCCAACTGAACACCCGTTGTAACATTTGAGCGTAAGGATGGCAATGGGTTGGGTTTGGATCGGGTTGACCAATATCAAATCCATATCCATATCTATGAAGGCAGTCCTAGCCCATCCATAAAAAAATCCATGGGCAAAAAATTGTGACCATGTCCAAATCCGATGGATATCCATACCCATTGGATATCCATCGGGTCCTCTCAAGACCTATACATAAGACATAACTCGTTGCACAATGTGCACTCCGCATTGGCGTGCTTACTCCTCGCCGTGCAGTCGTAGCCCTTGCGTTGTCCCACTGCTGCGGCCATGCATCAATGCGTGTGTGGAAAAGCGAAGACAGAGGGGTCAAGGAGATATGGAGTTGGGTTGTCGCAGGCCAGTAGTGGCTGCTGCAGCGATCCACCTTACGTGGGGGTAGCGGCTGGCAGCGGCGGCCACCTCTAGGTCTATGAGAGGACTAACTCAAGGAGATGGCACCGATTCTCAACAACAAGTCATTTAATTAGTGTAGATAATAGGATGAGAAGGTGCGTTGGAGTATGTTACGGTGGGGATTGTGTAATTTCTTTTGGATGTTTTACATAAAGGATAAAATTATAGTGGGACATGTGACTATGGGGTAGGGGTAGAAGAATATTGCTCGTTAAGTCAGAATGTCAGGTCGGGTTTGGATATATACATGGGTACAAGATTATGTCCATGCCCTATCCACGAGTAACCGGGTCGGGTTTGGGTGCTGCCCATGGGCGCAAAAGCATATCCAAACCCTATCCATTCGGGTTGGATATCCATGGGTATCCATGTCCATGGATAAAATTGCCATCCTTATTTGAGTGGTACTTCCTCCGTTCAGAATTACTTGTCGCAAAAATGGATGTATCTAGATGTATTTTAGTTCTAGATACATCCATATCCGAGACAAGTAATTCCGAACAAAGGGAGTAATAAATTACTTTTCTATTTTCTAAACATTATGTTGCACCCGTTGCAACGCACAGGCACGGATTGACTTTGTCGGGTTCACCGTCACAATACGCTTTCTTCTCACGTCATAATACGCTTTTACAATTTGTATGGACAAAATCGTAATCGTAATCGTAATCGTGATCGTAATTTTTTAAATAATAAATCACCTATTGCTTCTGCCCGCTCACCGTTATCGAAGTTTTTTTTTACAAAATTACCCTCAAAAGTTAATGGTTTCGTACCATCGGTTTTTCATCAACGCGCGGATCGATTCCTCCATCGCTCGCCTGGGCCTCAGGTCGTTCATCCTGTGTGGATCCCGTGGAGGCTGAGGAGACGCCCGCCGAGGCTGATCCTGCGG
>NC_041384.1:686346565-686362860 GCF_002162155.2 Triticum dicoccoides
GCCCGCCTGCTACGTCGCTGACGCCGCCGGCCATTTTTTCAGATAAAAATGGATACATAGATAATTCTAGCGTACACAGATAAAAAGAAAAGACCACTACTCGTCGATTTCTGACTCCGACTCGGTAATGTCCTCCTCCGATGTCTGAATGTAGGCGTCAGCATACGCCTCGTCTTCAAAGTCCCAACCCACCGTTTCTCGTAGCTTCAATTTCAATTGAGCTGCCTGCTTCCGCGAACGCTTGTCCTCCCGATAGGCGGCTCGCTCCCTCCTCCTCGCGTCCCTCTCCGATCTCAATTGCTTGTAGAACTGGCGCTCGTCGACGATGTCCTGCGGGTAGCCTCCACGCCACAGCACCAAGGCTTCCACAAACTTCTCTGCGATGGCGAGGCGACGCTGCCGCCTCCGATGGACACGACGATCCTCGTCGGTGAAAAGCCGCGGGAGAGGCGCCAGATCCTGCGCCCGCTGGCTCGACACGTTGGGAAAATTCATATCCCAATGAGGCCTCAGGAGGCGCCACGCTGCCGCATCGTGCGCGCGGGCCGCCTCCTCTGCGGTGTCGAAGGTGCCGAGGGCGAGACGTTTCTCGCGAAACCAGATCTCGGCGGAGAAGGCGCCGGAGCGGCGCTCGCGGACTCCCCGAAAATCCGAAGCGCGTAGGCGGCGGATCGACATGGTGGCGCAGAGGCGGCGAGAGTGGGCGACCGACAGAGTGTGAAGAGAGAGCCTTCTTTTATAGCGAGCGCCGGCCGCGGCGCGCGCGCAAACCTTTCCCGCGTGCTGGAGCGTCAAAATCAGGGCGACGGCACGATGTTAAACGCGCGCGGTCATGAAAATGGGTCGGCCTGTTGGGCGCACTACCGACGCAAAACTAAAAAAGGGCGGACGGCTCCAAAACAAAAAGAGGGCGGACGGCGGGCGGGCGGCCGACCCAAACGGACAAAAACGCCGTCCATTTAGGTCGGCCCGTTGGAGTTGCTCTTAGTGGTATTCTCAGCGACTGGGTATTATACTTAGAAATAAAGGCAAGCCCACTAGAAGGTGGTGCATGGACGGAAACCGAGCCGGACTCAGCCTAGAGCACCGTCTTAATTCCCAAATCCCAAATAAAGGGGCCAGCCCAGCCCGGCCGGCAGGACCCCAACCAAACAAACCAGCACGGGCTTCAGGGCTTGTGGTCTAGGGTAGGTATCCGCCATGAATCCCCATCCCGCCGCTGCCGCTGCCCCTAGAACATCTTGTACTGGTACATACTTTTGGGCAATCCTGAGGTAGGCTTTGCAAACTGCAGGAGATCCGAATCAGGATTGATGGTTTTCAAATATTTCTATCTTTCTTTGCGAACAAATTTTCGCTACATTACATTTATGCAATAGTTTTTTAAACTTGTTCGCAGAGGCTGATCGACCTCCCGGGATTACTAGGGCTACTTGACGTCGCCACTTCCCTAGGTGGTTCCGGCCCTAGGCGTGCTGGCCCGGCTATCCACAAGAAGGCACCACTCGCCGCCACTAGTCCGATTGAGTACCTCCCAGCCGGCGGGGCGGCGGCGCGATGGTCGCCTGGCAACCAGCCGCGGCAGCAGCAGCAGCTGCCATGGCCTACCTGGTCCCTCAAGAACCACTACGGCGATCCCCTCTTCGAGAATTTTGGGGTGTATGCGAATTTCCCCCTCGTTGGCCAAGTACTGGCCTCCGGCGGCATGGTCACCGACATCATCTGCCAGCTCCAAACTGCCAAGCCGTTTTACTCACAAATTAAAGCGCACGATGGGCAATGCAACATCCCGAATCCCAACTTGTTGATTTCAGGGTACATATGTATGATCTTGCCAAAACTTGCACATCAGTCTCTTCTAGTTGGTATTTGTCCGGCTCACATATACAGTACTACTATTGCATGTATATATGCAGATGAAGCTGCCTCCGACGGGGCCATCTACTTACATCTCTGCCTGCTCAGGCGTCGCCCTCGGAGTGAAGATGGACGCGTCCAAGAACAATGCCGAGGAGGAGCTATCCAGCCTGGTGCTGGACTGGGACGACGACTCGCCAATGTCTGACAAATGCGGTACCGGATGGGCAACACGCCGAAGAAGATTGATGGCCGACTTGGCATCTCTGGTGAATATGGTGATCTTGGGATCAAACGTGTCTGTGCGCGCGGTGATGGAACCGTATACACTGGCAGAGCTTACAGGCTGACAGGGTATGCACATCCGGAATTCCGGATGCACAGGCCGAGCTCGACGGCGTCACTTATCACCGCGTAGACCACGTCTACGACGCCTTTGCTTGTTTCGATGGAGACGGTGTTGCATTTGTCAGACATTGGCGAGTCGTCATCCCAGTCCAGCACCAGATAATTCTAGCGTACAAAGATAAAAAGAAAAGACCACTACTCGTCGATTTCTGACTTCGACTCGGTAATGTCCTCCTCTGATGTCTGAATGTAGGCGTCATCATACGCCTCGTCTTCAAAGTCCCAACCCGCCGTTTCTCGTAGTTTCAATTTCAATTGAGCTGCCTGCTTCCGCAAACGCTTGTCCTCCCGATAGGCGGCTCGCTCCCTCCTCCTCGCGTCCCTCTCCGGTCTCAATTGCTTGTAGAACTGGCGCTCGTCGACGATGTCCTGCGGGTAGCCTCCACGCCACAGCACCAAGGCTTCCACGTCCTTCTCTGCGATGGCGAGGCGACGCTGCCGCCTCCGGTGGACACGACGATCCTCGTCGGTGAAAAGCCGCGGGAGAGGCGCCAGATCCTGCGCCCGCTGGCTCGACACGTTGGGAAAATTCATATCCCGATGAGGCCTCAGGAGGTGCCACGCCGCCGAGTCGTGCGCACGGGCCGCGTCCTCTGCGGTGTCGAAGGTGCCGAGGGCGAGACGTTTCTCGCGAAATCAGATCTCGGCGGAGAAGGCGCCGGAGCGGCGCTCACGGACTCCGCGAAAATCCGAAGCGCGTAGGTGGCGGATCGACATGGTGGCGCAGAGGCGGCAAGAGTGGGCGACCGACAGAGTGTGGAGAGAGAGCCTTCTTTTATAGCGAGCGCCGGCCGCGGCGCGCGCGCGAACCTAGCGTCAAAATCAGGGCGACTGCATGATGTTAAATGCGCGTGGTCATGAAAATGGGTCGGCCCGTTGGGCGCACTGTCGACCCAAAACTAAAAGAGGGCGGACGGCCCCAAAACTAAAAGAGGGCGTACGGCGGGCGGGCGGCCGACCCAAACGGACAAAAACTCCGTCCATTTAGGTCGGCCCATTGGGGTTGCTCTTAGTGGTATTCTCAGTGACTGGGTATTGTACTTAGAAATAAAGGCAAGGCGGAAGGTGGTGCATGGATGGAAACCGAGCCGGACTCAGAGGGTGCTTGGATACGTTTTAGTCCCATGACTAAAAGTAGTGGGACTAAAACTTGCTAGCCTCACCTATACTTGGATCCAAATACTAAAGAGACTGAAATCAAGTTATTGAGCATTTATTATCCTCCAAACCCTCCAATCCAGAACTCGCATGTGTTAAAGGAGAGGCATTAAATGAGGAGAGAGAGGGCTAATACATATTTTAGTAGGTTTCCTATGAATAAAAAATTTTAGCCTCAAGACTAGTCCTAGCCTCTCTTTAGTCAGGGATGCTTGGAACTTTAGCCTTTAAAAGAGACTATTTTTAGTCAGACTAAAAATAGTCCCTTGGATCCAAGCACCCTCTCAGCCTAGCGCACCATCTTAATTCCCAAATCCCAAATAAAGGGGCCAGCCCAGCCCGGCCGGCAGGACCCCAACCAAACAATAGATTGGATTTTCAACACCCGGGTGTCTAGGCACCCGGTTATCTCAGCCTAGCTGCTCGGGATCTGGACCGGGCCTGTACCCCTGGTTCTATTAACAGTCTATAGGATTCCTTTAAGCGCCAGCTCTGGGCCTATTCTCTCACTGTTCATCGTAGGGCAGAATCCCACCTCGCCTGTAAGTGGCAAGTCTACATGAAGGAGTACACCTGTCGGCCTGTGTCTCAAACAAGTGAAAAGACGTGTCGAACTCCACCACGGGCATGCATCGCCGATGGAATGAATAGAATAGACTGCAGCCGCTCATGGTCCTTGACACATGCCGATACGGATGGCTGAAACATGCACCCGGTACATGTATGGTAGTGTGCCGGATACAGGATACAGATACATGTGCCTAAGTTAGGTTCCTATCAGACGTACATTGCTCATTTCCACCACGTTCAGTCCCTGTCAGCGCCTGACGCCAGTATGACTAGTTCATGTACCCGGCTCACGAGTTCATGCCTCACCTCTCGGCTTCTCCATGACACGCGCCAATCAGGTTAAAGCTTGTATGTGCCCGGCACAAATTTGGTAACATGCTCATCTCATCTCATCTCATCTCGGTCAAGAACATTTTACTGCTCACCGAAAGGAAGGAACAAGTGGTGGCAATATACTAATATATTCGTACAGAAACTGAACTAACGGTGATGTGAAACCTCTGGGGGTCCACGTTCCTCTGACCATGATAAAGAATACTACGTGGGAGTATACGAGATGCCTTGCATGCGCTGCCTATGGGTTGTCGCTTCAACCATGCCCGCCTGACCTCGTGACAGTCCTACACATCACAGTGCTAGTACCTGTGACCTATCTTGCCTGCACAGCCTAGTTGTGCCGCTGTTTGTCTGATTAATCGCCTAGCTAATTATTCTGACACTTCAAAAGGTCTGCCGCTGGACAGAGCACAACACGAATCTTAACAAGGCTGAACGGACAGGATAAGGGGGAGTCAGGACTCCCAGGTGCTCCCACACCTTTTCGAACCAAACAAACCAGCACGGGCTTGAGGGCTTGTGGTCTAGGGTAGGTATCCGCCATGAATCCCCATTCCGCCGCTGCCGCTGCCCCTAGAACACCTTGTACTGGTACATACTTTTGGGCAATCCTGAGGTAGGCTTCGCAAACTACAGGAGATCCGAATTAGGATAGATGGTTTTCAAATATTTCTATCTTTCTTTGCGAACAAATTTTCGCTACATTACATTTATGCAATAGTTTTTTATACTTGTTCGCAGAGGATGACCGACCTCCCGGGATTACTAGGCTTGCTTGACGTCGCCCCTTCCCCAGGTGGTTCCGGCCCTAGGCGTGCTGGCCCGGCCATCCACAAGAAGGCACCACTCGCCGCCACTAGTCCGATTGAGTACCTCCCAGCCGGCGGGGCGGCGGCGTGGTGGTCGCCTGGCAACCAGCCGCGGCAACAGCAGCAGCTGCCACGGCCTACCTGGTCCCTCAAGAACCACTACAGTGATCCCCTCTTCAAGATTTTCGGGGTGTATGCGAATTTCCCCCTCGTTGGCCAAGTACTGGCCTCCGGCGGCATGGTCACCGACATCATCTGCCAGCTCCAAACCGCCAAGCCGTTTTACTCACAAATTAAATTACACGATGGGCAATGCAACATCCCGAATCCCAACTTGTTGATTTCAGGGTACGTATGTATGATCTTGCCAAAACTTGCTCATTAGTCTCTTCTAGTTGGTATTTGTCCGGCTCACATATACAGTACTACTATTGCATGTATATATTGTTGGAAATATGCCCTAAAGGCAATAATAATAAATTGATTATTATATTTCCTTGTTCATGACAATCGTTTATTATCCATGCTAGAATTGTATTGATAGGAAACTCAAATACATGTGTGGATACATAAACAACACCATGTCCCTAGTAAGCCTCTAGTTGACTAGCTCATTGATCAATATATGGTTACGGTTTCCTGACCATGGACATTGGATGTCATTGATAACGGGATCACATCATTAGGAGAATGATGTGATGGACAAGACCCAATCCTAAGCATAGCACAAGATCGTGTAGTTCGTATGCTAAAGCTTTTCTAATGTCAAGTATCATTTCCTTAGACCATGAGATTGTGCAACTCTCGGATACCGTAGGAGTGCTTTGGGTGTGCCAAATGTCACAACATAACTGGGTGGCTATAAAGGTACACTACGGGTATCTCCGAAAGTGTCTGTTGGGTTGGCACGAATCAAGACTGGGATTTGTCACTCCGTGTAAACGGAGAGGTATCTCTGGGCCCACTCGGTAGGACATCATCATAATGTGCACAATGTGATGAAGGACTTGATCACGGGATGATGTGTTACGGAATGAGTAAAGAGACTTGCTGGTAACGAGATTGAACAAGGTATCGGGATACCGACGATCGAATCTCGGACAAGTATCGTACCGATAGACAAAGGGAATTGTATACGGGATTGATTAAGTCCTTGACATCGTGGTTCATCTGATGAGATCATCGTGGAACATGTGGGAGCCAACATGGGTATCCAGATCCCGCTGTTGGTTATTGACCGGAGAACGTCTCGGTCATGTCTGCATGTCTCCCGAACCCGTAGGGTCTACACACTTAAGGTTCGATGACGCTAGGGTTATAAAGGAAGTTTGTATGTGGTTACCGAATGTTGTTCGGAGTCCCGGATGAGATCCCGGACATCACGAGGAGTTCCGGAATGGTCCGGAGGTAAAGATTTATATATGGGAAGTCCTGTTTTGGTCACCGGAAAGGTTTCGGGGTTTATTGATAATGTACTAGGACCACCAGGAGGGTCCCGGTGGTCCACCAAGTGGGGCCACAAGCCCCGGAGGCTTGCATGGGCCGAGAGTGGTGAGGGACCAGCCCTTGAGTGGGCTGGTGCGCCTCCCACAAGGCCCAAGGGGCAGCTAGGAGGAAAAAAGGGGAAACCCTAGGCTTAGATGGGCATAAGGCCCACCCTAGGGGGCGCCTCCCCTTCTCCCCTCTTGGCCGCCTCCCCTTTCCCATCTAGGGCTGCCACCCCCCTAGGGGTGGGAATCCTAGAGGGGGCGCACCCTCCTCCCTCTCCCCTATATATAGTGAGGCCTAGGGCTGCCCATAACACGCGATTTGATCTCTCTCATTGGTGCAGCCCTCCCTCTCTTTCTCCTCTCCCGTGGTGCTTGGCGAAGCTCTGCAGGATTGCCACGCTCCTCCATCACCACCACGCCGTTGTGCTGCTGCTGGATGGAGTCTTCCTCAACCTATCCCTCTCTCCTTGCTGGATCAAGGCGTGGGAGACGTCACCGGGCTGTACGTGTGTTGAACACGGAGGTGTCGTCCGTTCGGCACTTGGTCATCGGTGATTTGGATCACGACGAGTACGACTCCATCAACCCCGTTCACTTGAACGCTTCCTCTTTGCGATCTACAAGGGTATGTAGATGCACTCTCCTTCCCCTCGTTGCTAGTCTCTCCATAGATAGATCTTGGTGACACGTAGGAAAATTTTGAATTTCTGCTACGTTCCCCAACGGTGGTATCAGAGCTAGGTCTATTGCGTAGTTACTATGCACGAGTAGAACACTAAGTAGTTGTGGGCGTTGATTTTGTTCAATATGCTTACCGTTACTAGTCCAATCTTGATTCGGCGGCATTGTGGGATGAAGCGGCCCAGACCGACCTTACACGTACTCTTACGTGAGACTGGTTCCACCGACTGACATGCACTACTTGCATAAGGTGGCTGGTGGGTGTCTGTCTCTCCCACTTTAGTCGGATCGGATTCGATGAAAAGGGTCCTTATGAAGGGTAAATAGCAATTGGCATATCACGTTGTGGTTTTTGCGTAGGTAAGAAACGTTCTTGCTAGAAACCCATAGCAGCCACGTAAAACATGCAAACAACAATTAGAGGACGTCTAACTTGTTTTTGCAGGGTATGCTATGTGATGTGATATGGCCAAAAGGATGTGATGAATGATATATGTGATGTATGAGATTGATCATGTTCTTGTAATAGGAATCACGACTTGCATGTCGATGAGTATGACAACTGGCAGGAGCCATAGGAGTTCTCTTAATTTATTTATGACCTGCGTGTAACATAAACGTCATGTAATTACTTTACTTTATTGCTAACCGTTAGCTGTAGAAGTAGAAGTAATAGTTGGCGAGACAACTTCATGAAGACACAATGATGGAGATCATGATGATGGAGATCATGGTGTCATGCCGGTGACAAGATGATCATGGAGCCCCAAGATGGAGATCAAAGGAGCTGTATGATATTGGCCATATCATGTCACTATTATTTGATTGCATGTGATGTTTATCATGTTTATACATCTTATTTGCTTAGAACAACGGTAGTAAATAAGATGATCCCTCATTAAAATTTCAAGAAAGTGTTCCCCCTAACTGTGCACCGTTGCAACAGTTCGTCGTTCCAATGCACCACGTGATGATCGGGTGTTTGATTCAAACATTCACATACAACGGGTGTAAGACAGATTTACACATGCAAACACTTAGGTTGACTTGACGAGCCTAGCATGTACAGACATGGCCTCGGAACACACAAGACCGAAAGGTCGAGCATGAGTCGTATAGAAGATACGATCAACATGAAGATGTTCACCGACGTTGACTAGTCCGTCTCACGTGATGATCGGACACGGCCTAGTTGACTCGGATCATGTAATCACTTAGACGACTAGAGGGATGTCTATCTGAGTGGGAGTTCATAAGATGAACTTAATTATCCTGAACATAGTCAAAAGGTCTTCGCAAATTATGTCGTAGCTCGCGCTTCTGTTCTACTGTTTAGATATGTTCCTAGAGAAAATTTAGTTGAAAGTTGATAGTAGCAATTATACGGACTAGGTCCGTAAACCGAGCATTGTCCTCATTGCTTCATAGAAGGCTTATGTCCTTAATGCACCGCTCAGTGTGCTGAACCTCGAACATTGTCTGTGGATGTTGCGAACATCTGACATACACATTTTGATAACTACGTGATAGTTCAGTTGAACGGTTTAGAGTTGAGGCACCGAAGACGGTTTTGAAACGTCGCGAAACATATGAGATGTTTTGAGGACTGAAATTGGGATTTCAGGCTCGTGCCCACGTCAAGAGGTATAAGACCTCCGACGATTTTCTTAGCCTGCAAACTAAGGGAGAGAAGCTCAATTGTTGAACTTGTGCTCAGATTGTCTGAGTACAACAATCGCTTGAATCGAGTGGGAGTTGATCTTCCAGATGAAATAGTGATGGTTCTCCGAAGTCATGACCACCAAGCTGCTTGAGCTTCGTGATGAACTATAATATATCAGGGACATATATGATGATCCTTGAGATATTCACGATGTTTGACACCACAAAAGTAGAGATCAAGACGGAGCATCAATTGTTGATGGTTGGTGAAACCACTAGTTTCAAGAAGGGCAAGGGCAAAAAAAAGGGATGCTTCATGAAACGGTAAATCAGCCGCTGCTCTAGTGAAGAAACCCAAGGTTGAACCCAAACCCGAGACTAAGTGCTTCTGTAATAAAGGGAACAGCCACTGGAGCAGAATTACCCTAGATACTTGGTAGATAAGAAGGCTGGCAAGGTCGATAGAAGTATATTGGATGTATTATGTTAATGTGTACTTTACTAGTACTCCTAGTAGCACCAGGGTATTAGATACCGGTTCAGTTGCTAAGTGTTAGTAACTCGAAATAAAAGCTATGGAATAAACGGAGACTAGCTAAAGGTGAGATGACGATATGTGTTGGAAGTATTTCCAAGGTTGATCAAATATCGTACGCTCCCTCTACCATCGAGATTGGTGTTTGCGTTGAGCATAGACATGATTGGATTATGTCTATCGCAATACGGTTATTCATTTAAAGAGAATAATGGTTACTCTGTTTATTTGAATAATACCTTCAATGGTCTTGCACCTAAAATGAATGGTTCATTGAATCTCGATCGTAGTGATACACATGTTCATGCCAAAAGATAGTAATGATAGTACCACCTACTTGTGGCACTGCCACGTAAGTCATATCGGTATAAAATGCATGAAGAAGCTCCATGTTGATGGATCTTTGGGCTCACTCGTTTTTGAAAAGTTTGAGGCATGCGAACCATGTCTATTGGTGTATATGCATAAAGAAACTCCATGCAAATGGACCGTTTGGACTCACTTGATTTTGAATCACCTGAGACATGCAAATCATACCACATGGGCAAGATGACTGAAAGCCTCGTTTTCAGTAAAATGGAACTAGAAAGCAACTTGTTGGAAGTAATACATTTTGATGTGTGCAGTCCAATGAGTGCTGAGGCATGTAGTGGATATCGTTATGTTCTTACTTCACAGATGATTTGAGTAGATGTTGAGTATATTTACTTGATGAATCACGAGTCTGAATTATTGAAAGGTTCAAGTAATTTCAGGGTGAAGTTGAAAGATCGTCGTGACAAGAGGATAAAAGATCTATGATATGATCATAGAGATGAATATCTGAATTACGAGTTTGGCACAGAATTAAGACAATGTGGAATTTTTTTCACAACTAATACATCCTGGAACACCATAGTGTGATGGTGTGTCCGAACATCATAACTGCACCCTATTGGATATGATGCATACCATGATGTCTCTTATCGAATTACCACGATAGTTTATGGGTTAGGCATTAGAGACAACCACATTCACTTTAAATAGGGCACCACGTAATTCCGATGAGATGACACCGTATGAACTATGGTTTAGAGAAACCTAAGTTGTCATTTCTTAAAAGTTTGGGGCTGCGACGCTTATGTGAAAAAGTTTCAGGCTGATAAGCTCGAACCCAAAGCGGATAAATGCATCTTCATAGGACACCCAAAATAGTTGGGTATACCTCCTGTCTCAGATTCGAAAGCAATAAGGGATTGTTGTCCTTTCTCGAGGAAAAGTTTCTCTCGAAAGAATTGAGTGGGAGGATGGTGGAGACTTGATGAGGTTATTGAACCGTCTCTTCAACTAGTGTGTGGCAGAGCACAAGAGTTGTTCCTGTGGCACCTACACCAATTGAAGTGGAAGCTTATGATATTGATCATGAGACTTCAGATCAAGTCACTCCCAAACCTCGTGGGATGACAAGGATGCGTACTACTTCAGAGTGGTACGTAATCCTGTCTTGGAAGTCATGTTGCTAGACAACAATGAACCTACGAGCTATGGAGAAGCGGTGGTGGGCCTGGATTCCGATAAATGGCTCGAGGCCATATAATCCGAGAGAGGATCCATATATGAAAACAAAGTGTAGACTTTAGAAGAACTACTTGATGGTCGTGAGGCTGTTGAGTACAGATGGATTTAAAAGGAAGACGGACAATGATGGTACATGTCACCATTAAGAAAGCTCGACTTGTTGTTAAGATGTTTTCCGACAAGTTCAAGCAGTTGACTACGATGAGACTTTCTCACCCGTAGCGATGCTAAGAGTCTGTTGGAATTATATTAGCAATTGTTGCATCATTTATGAAATCTTGCAGATAGGATATCAAAACATTGTTTCCTCGACGATTTTTGAGGAAAGGTTGTATGTGATACAACCGGAAGGTTTTGTCAATCCTGAAATATGCTAATAAGTATGCAAAGCTCCAGCAATCCTTCTGAGGACTGGAGTAAGCATCTCGGAGTTGGAATGTATGCTTGGATGAGATGATCAAAGATTTTGGGTGTATACAAAGTTTATGAGAAACTTGTATTTCCAAAGAAGTGAGTGGGAGCACTATAGAATTTCTGATGAGTATATGTTGTTGACATATTGTTGATCAGAAATGACGTAGAATTTCTGGAAAGCATATAGGGTTATTTGGAAAGTGTTTTTCAATGGAAAGCCTGGATTAAGCTACTTGAACATTGAGCATCAAGATCTATAAGGATAGATCAAAACGCTTAATGGTACTTTCAAATGAGTACATACCTTGACATGATCTTGAAGGTGTTCAAGATGGATCAGTCAAAGAAGGAGTTCTTGCCTGAGTTGTAAGGTATGAAGTTAAGACTTAAAGCTCGACCACGGCAGAATGGAGAGAAAGGACGAAGGTCGTCCCCTATGCTTAAGACATAGGCTCTACAGTATGCTATGCTGTGTACCGCACCTGATGTGTGCCTTGCCATGAGTCAGTCAAGGGGTACAAGAGTGATCCAAGAATGGATCACAGGACAGCAGTCAAAGTTATCCTTAGTAACTAGTGGACTAAGGAATTTTCTCGATTATGGAGGTGATAAAGAGTTCGACGTAAAGAGTTACGTCGATGCAAGCTTAACACCTATCCGGATAGCTCTGAGTAGAGATGCCGGATATGTATAATGGAGCAACAATTTAGAATAGCTCCATGTAGAATAGTTATTTGGAATAGCTCCAAATAGAACGTGGTAGCTACATCTAGGAGATGACATCGAGATTTGTAAAGCACACACGGATCTGAAAGGTTCAGACCTGTTGACTAAAACCTCTCTCACAAGCAACATGATCAAACCTAGAACTCATTGAGTGTTAATCACATAGTGATGTGAACTAGACTACTGACTCTAGTAAACTCTTTGGGTGTTAGTCACATGGGGATGTGACCTGTGAGTGTTAATCACATGGCGATGTGAACTAGATTATTGACTCTAGTGCAAGTGGGAGACTGTTGGAAATATGCCCTAGAGGCAATAATAATAAATTGATTATTATATTTCCTTGTTCATGATAATCGTTTATTATTCATGCTAGAATTGTATTGATAGGAAACTCAGATACATGTGTGGATACATAAACAACACCATGTCCCTAGTAAGCCTCTAGTTGACTAGCTCGTTGATCAATAGATGGTTACGGTTTCCTAACCATGGACATTGGATGTCATTGATAACGGGATCATATCATTAGGAGAATGATGTGATGGACAAGACCCAATCCTAAGCATAGCACAAGATCGTGTAGTTCGTATGCTAAAGCTTTTCTAATGTCAAGTATCATTTCCTTAGACCATGAGATTGTGCAACTCCCGGATACCGTAGGAGTGCTTTGGGTGTGCCAAATGTCACAACGTAACTGGGTGGCTATAAAGGTACACTACGGGTATCTCCGAAAGTGTCTGTTGGGTTGGCATGAATCAAGACTGGGATTTGTCACTCCGTGTAAATGGAGAGGTATCTCTGGGCCCACTCGGTAGGACATCATCATAATGTGCACAATGTGATCAAGGAGTTGATCACGGGATGATGTGTTATGGAACGAGTAAAGAGACTTGCCGGTAATGAGATTGAACAAGGTATCGGGATACCGACGATCGAATCTCGGACAAGTATCGTACCGATAGACAAAGGGAATTGTATACGGGATTGATTAAGTCCTTGACATCGTGGTTCATCTGATGAGATCATCGTGGAACATGTGGGAGCCAACATGGGTATCCAGATCCCGCTGTTGGTTATTGACCGGAGAACGTCTCGGTCATGTCTGCATGTCTCCCGAACCCGTAGGGTCTACACACTTAAGGTTCGATGACGCTAGGGTTATAAAGGAAGTTTGTATGTGGTTACCGAATGTTGTTCGGAGTCCCGGATGAGATCCCGGACGTCACGAGGAGTTCCGGAATGGTCCGGAGGTAAAGATTTATATATGGGAAGTCCTGTTTTGGTCACCGGAAAGGTTTTGGGGTTTATCGGTAATGTACCGGGACCACCGGGAGGGTCCCGGGGGTCCACCAAGTGGGGCCACAAGCCCCGGAGGCTTTCATGGGCCGAGAGTGGTGAGGGACCAGCCCTTGAGTGGGCTGGTGCGCCTCCCACAAGGCCCAAGGGCCAGCTAGGAGGAAAAAAAGGGGAAACCCTGGGCTTAGATCGGCCTAAGGCCCACCCTAGCGGGCGCCTCCCCTTCTCCCCTCTTGGCCGCCTCCCCTTTCCCATCTAGGGCTGCCGCCCCCCCTAGGGGTGGGAATCCTAGAGGGGGCGCACCCTCCTCCCTCTCCCCTATATATAGTGAGGCCTAGGGCTGCCCATAACACGCGATTTGATCTCTCTCATTGGTGCAGCCCTCCCTCTCTTTCTCCTCTCTCGTGGTGCTTGGCGAAGCTCTGCAGGATTGCCACGCTCCTCCATCACCACCACGCTATTGTGCTGCTGCTGGATGGAGTCTTCCTCAACCTCTCCCTCTCTCCTTGCTGGATCAAGGCGTGGGAGACGTCACCGGGTTGTACGTGTGTTGAACACGGAGGTGCCGTCCGTTCGGCACTTGGTCATCGGTGATTTGGATCACGACGAGTACGACTCCATCAACCCCGTTCACTTGAACACTTCCGCTTTGAGATCTACAAGGGTATGTAGATGCACTCTCCTTCCCCTCGTTGCTAGTCTCTCCATAGCTAGATCTTGGTGACACTAGGAAAATTTTGAATTTCTGCTATGTTCCCCAACATATATGCAGATGAAGCTGCCTCCGACGGGGCCATCTACTTACATCTCTGCCTGCTCAGGCGTCGCCCTCGGAGTGAAGATGGACGCGTCCAAGAACAATGCCGAGGAGGAGCTATCCAGCCTGGTGCTGGACTGGGACAACGACTCGCCAATGTCTGACAAATGCGGTACCGGATGGGCAACACACCGAAGAAGATTGATGGCCGACTTGGCATCTCTTGTGAATATGGTGATCTTGGGATCAAACGTGTCTGTGCACGCGGTGATGGAACCGTATACACTGGCAGAGCTTACAGGCTGACAGGGTATGCTCATCCGGAATTCCGGATGCACAGGCCGAGCTCGACGGCATCACTTATCACCGCGTAGACCATGTCTACGACGCCTTTGCTTGTTTCGATGGAGACGGTGTTGCATTTGTCAGACATTGGCGAATCGTCGTCCCAGTCCAGCACCAGATAATTCTAGCGTACACAGATAAAAAGAAAAGACCACTACTCGTAAATTTCTGACTCTGACTCGGTAATGTCCTCCTCTGATGTCTGAATGTAGGCGTCATCATACGCCTCGTCTTCAAAGTCCCAACCCGCCGTTTCTCGTAGTTTCAATTTCAATTGAGCTGCCTGCTTCCGCAAACGCTTGTCCTCCTGATAGGCGGCTCGCTCCCTCCTCCTCGCGTCCTTCTCCGGTCTCAATTGCTTGTAGAACTGGCGCTCGTCGACGATGTCCTGCGGGTAGCCTCCACGCCACAGCACCAAGGCTTCCACATCCTTCTCTGCGATGGCGAGGCGACGCTGCCGCCTCCGGTGGACACGACGATCCTCGTCGGTGAAAAGCCGTGGGAGAGGCGCCAGATCCTGCGCCCGCTGGCTCGACACGTTGGGAAAATTCATATCCCGACGAGGCCTCAGGAGGCGCCACGCCGCCGCGTCATGCGCGCGGGCCGTGTCCTCTGCGGTGTCGAAGGTGCCGAGGGCGAGACATTTCTCGCGAAATCAGATCTCGGCGGAGAAGGCGCCGGAGCGGCGCTCGCGGACTCCGCAAAAATCCGAAGCGCGTAGGCGGCGGATCGACATGGTGGCGCAGAGGCGGCGAGAGTGGGCGACCGACAGAGTGTGGAGAGAGAGCCTTCTTTTATAGCGAGCGCCGGCCGCGGCGCGCGCGTGAACCTTTTCTGCGTGCTGGAGCGTCAAAATCAGGGCGACTGCACGATGTTAAACGCGCGTGGTCATGAAAATGGGTCGGCCCATTGGGCGCACTGCCGACCCAAAACTAAAAGAGGGCGGACGGCCCCAAAACTAAAAGAGGGCGTATGGCGGGTGGGCGGCCGAACCAAACGGACAAAAACTCCGTCCATTTAGGTCGGCCCGTTGGAGTTGCTCTTAGTGGTATTCTCAGTGACTGGGTATTGTACTTAGAAATAAAGGCAAGCCGGAAGGTGGTGCATGGACGGAAACCGAGCCGGACTCAGAGGGTGCTTGGATACGTTTTAGTCCCATGACTAAAAGTAGTGGGACTAAAACTTGCTAGCCTCACCTATACTTGGATCCAAATACTAAAGAGACTGAAATCAAGTTATTGAGCATTTATTATCCTCCAAACCCTCCAATCCAGAACTCGCATGTGTTAAAGGAGAGGCATTAAATGAGGGGAGAGAGGGCTAATACATATTTTAGTAGGTTTCCTATGACTAAAAATTTTTAGCCTCAAGACTAGTCCTAGCCTCTCTTTAGTCAGGGATGCTTGGAACTTTAGCCTTTAAAAGAGACTATTTTTAGTCAGACTAAAAATAGTCCATTGGATCCAAGCACCCTCTCAGCCTAGCGCACCGTCTTAATTCCCAAATCCCAAATAAAGGGGCCAGCCCAGCCCGGCCGGCAGGACCCCAACCAAACAATAGATTGGATTTTCAACACCCGGGTGTCTAGGCACCCGGTTATCTCAGCCTAGCTGCTCGGGATCTGGACCGGGCCTGTACCCCTGGTTCTATTAACAGTCTATAGGATTCCTTTAAGCGCCAGCTCTGGGCCT
>NC_041384.1:686502008-686507798 GCF_002162155.2 Triticum dicoccoides
GATCTCCGAATGCGATGAAACTTGACAGGCGGTCTATCTACACTATAATAAGACCACACGTCAACTCTCATCCCATTCCAAGAACATTTTTCTAGCCACTTATAAAATACTATTTCATACATGCCGCGGGCGCGTGCAAGTGTGGTTGGGCTCAGAACGGACAACGGACGGAACGAGGAGACCGGGACGGATGCAAGTTTTGAAAACATGATGATGCAAAGCGGATGATGACATGGCAAGATGCAACATGCAAGCAAAAGACAAGGCAACAACAGCGAATAACTGGAGGACACCTAGCACATCGGTCTCGAGGCATTACAAGGGCGTGATATCCGCTATTGAAAGGGGTCATTTGAAAAGTTATTTCTTCGGACTGATAGTTCTCCGGCGTGCCAAATACTACATCAAGTGTGATTTTGCCCGCGCATCGCGCCTCCCGACTGGGAATAATTCCTCGGAAGGTTGCTGGCCAGCTGCTTGTTCTTCGGCCCATGAGTGTCCTAGCCATGACGTCTGAGGAGAAAACCATACTTACCATCCACGAGCCATGGACCCAGCACACGATCCACCATCTTCCAGATGCCGCTGATGCAGACCACAATCTGCATCCGCTCCTGGACTACCTCCCGAGCTCCGCACCGGTGTTGGAGCAGCCCAGCGACGGAGCCCAAGGATACATCTCCACCACAAGGATGTCGGCGTCGCTGCACCATCCTTACTTGAATAGACTGGTTTCCAAATCCATCCAAAATCATAGGACCGATCGCCTCGGTGGAGTTGGATCTGAAGAATATTTACCATCACCACCGTTGAAGCCAAGACAATGAACCACCCAAAACCTATATCTTTCCCTAATAATAAAGAACGGATTGATTCTGTGGGTTCACCGTCACAATACGCTTTTTCTCGTGAATTTACGCTTTTAATTTGAATTTAAAACATATACGTGAGGTGATACTAAATTTCGTCAGTCTGGATCTGGGCGCCGCACGCACACGGCTAGCCATCTCCCGTGGCATCACCCAGCCTCTTTGGTATGTGACGATACCATGGAACATGAGTTGGAGTCAAACTTCACCTTCCTCGCCGCCTTTGCTACCCTCCAATAAATATCGTTTCCCAGAAGAGGGGAGTAGAGGAGAAGCGGACGAGGATGCATACGCTGAGATCGATCCCGGTGTAAATTTTATCAAAACATCGGTGCCCCTCCTTCCTAGCAGAGGTATGAGCCGACTGCACCGTGCATGATGGCCCCCTTCTTCCCGGCCGTCTCGGCACCTCTCTCGACTGCGCTGCCGCCCCGTCTACTCGCGCGCCCGCTGCCGCTTGCTCCTGTGCGCCACCGCATCTTCTTCGACAGCAACGGGACGCGTCGTTATGGCACACGGGCAGCGCATCTCCCTCCGGCCATGATCATGTCGCATTTGCCATGTCCATCGTGAACCACATCTACTGGTGCCCCTTTTGCCTTTTCTCGCCAATCTTTTGCGGCATGAAGACGCGTCCTCCTGAGGGTGGACAGGGGTCGGGCCCTCACCGAGCTGTCGTTTGGACCGGCCGCCGGCGGTTAGACCGGACCGGATCGAGCAACTTCGCGCTCCTGTTTTTAGGGACCAGACATGCGGCGTCAAAGCTCGGTCCGGACGTAGAGGACCAGCCATGGCGAGGTGGCAGTAACCATGGCGTCAGCTACGGGTCCTAATCAAAGGGGGAAACAAAGGTTAAAGCTACGGGGACTCACGATGAACCCGACGGCGAGGTCGGTGAGGCCGGGGAAGCAGCAACGGCAAGGTAATCGACGACGAACGACGATACTCGGACTTGGAGTTGGAGGATGGTGGTGAGGGCTTCAGGGTGAATTCGGCCGAGTCCTTGCGCGGGGAAGGAGATCTCAAGGTTGTGGACCTCTTGGACAAGGTTGTTCGTTGCGGGGAAGCCGGTGGCCGTGTGTGATGTGCGTCGGTGGCCATGCATGCTCTGCTTGTGCCTGCCCGCACCCAGCCGTGCGTGCGCTGGTCCTCCCGTGGGCTGCAATTTGCACCATGATTCACTGAGCTTGACCCGTCGATCCTAGTTCCAGCTGCACCGTGGCATGTGGAGTTCAGCGCTACCGCATCAGCCATCACATGGAGCTGCTACTGCTGCTCTTGTGCTCTAATATTCTTGGATGCTTAAGCAAAACTAATGAGAAGAGAGAGAGAGAGAGAGAGAGAGAGAGAGAGCATAGGAATCAGAGGATAGGATAGGCACGTGTGTGGTGGAAAGAAATCAAAGATTTTTAGTGTAAAATATAATTGATTTCCTATTGCAGCACGGCGCTGGAGCATGGCAGGAGCGGCGCGGCACGGCGTGATGCTGGAGACGGGCTCGGGACGGGGAGAGAGATGAGAGAGATACAAATTTTTGTGGCAAATAGCTGTTCGTGCAGCTCCGGCGGTGTAGTCAGATGGAGACACAGAGAGAGATGAGATGATATTCTTTTGTACTTTGCTGTTGTTCGATGAGATGAGATGGAGCAGGTTGTTTGATGCTGCTTATAAGATGGATCAATGGGGTTGAGAGAGAGAGAGAGATCAGAGTGAGAAGAGAGAGTTGTGGTGATTTTTTTAATTTTATGATGATCTTCGGTGTTAGTGCTACTACTATTGGAGCTGAACCAGAGACGCACTATATTGAGTACTTTGCAAATGAAAAGGAGAGAGGAAGATCGTGTTGCATAGTGCTTGCTTATGATGTTTTTCTGACGGTAAATTTGTTGGTTTGTTTGTTACAACAGACGCAAATAAACGGATTTACTGAGTGACTGAAACACAGTTCCGATGTAATTTAATAAGACTATTAATATATTTTGGGTTACCACAAAAGTGAACCGATGATATAGTGTGGATGTACTCAAGCTGAGGTATGCACCAAATATTAACCCAGATTAGCCTTTTGATCCCAATGCTCATATAAAGTGTTGTTAAGTATTGGCTTGAATCCTTCCTTTTGACGAAGACCCTCAATTCAAGTAATTCAAACCTTCTTAGTTCGTAACATTTGATGCATGAATTCTTGCTCGTACTTTAATTTTGTTTTACTATTTTTAGGGTAATTGCTACTTTATTTATTCTTTAGTTCACAACCATTTCATCCAAGATACGTCATGGATAAAAAATGAGGATACATTAAACCAAGTTTTTCACAACTTATTAACACAGCCTTTTCTCACAAGAATACCAGTCGCTTTGTTCGTCGGTCGCCTCGACCAGATCACCCGGTGCTCATTCACACCAGCAAGCAACTCCTTGATCTCTTCTATAAGAGGGCTAAACCTCGAACGGTCTTGATCTCTTGATTGGAAAGCATGTGCCACACCATGATTGTTTGTCTTGAGACAAAGTTTTTCAATACCCAATTCCATTGCCAACTGAACACCCGTTGTAACATTTGAGTGTAAGGATGGCAATGGGTCGGGTTTGGATCGGGTTGACCAATATCAAATCCATATCCATATCTATGGAGGCAGTCCTAGCCCATCCATAAAAAAATCCATGGGCAAAAAATTGTGACCATGTCCAAATCCGATGGATATCCATACCCATTGGATATCCATCGGGTCCTCTCAAGACCTATACATAAGACATAACTCATTGCACAATGTGCACTCCGCATTGGCGTGCTTACTCCTCGCCGTGCAGTCGTAGCCCTTGCGTTGTCCCACTGTTGCGGCCATGCATCAATGCGTGTGTGGAAAAGCGAAGACGGAGGGGTCAAGGAGATATGGAGTTGGGTTGTCGCAGGCCAGTAGTGGCTGCTGCAGCGATCCACCTTACGTGGGGGTAGCGGCTGGCAGCGGCGGCCACCTCTAGGTCTATGAGAGGACTAACTCAAGGAGATGGCACCGATTCTCAACGACAAGTCATTTAATTAGTGTAGGTAATAGGATGAGAAGGTGCGTTGGAGTATGTTACGGTGGGGATTGTGTAATTTCTTTTGGATGTTTTACATAAAGGATAAAATTATAGTGGGACATGTGACTATGGGGTAGGGGTAGCAGAATATTGCTCGTTAAGTCAGAATGTCAGGTCGGGTTTGGATATATACATGGGTACAAGATTATGTCCATGCCCTATCCACGAGTAACCGGGTCGGGTTTGGGTGCTGCCCATGGGCGCAAAAGCATATCCAAACCCTATCCATTCGGGTTGGATATCCATGGGTATCCATGTCCATGGATAAAATTGCCATCCTTATTTGAGTGGTACTTCCTCCGTTCGGAATTACTTGTCGCAAAAATGGATGTATCTAGATGTATTTTAGTTCTAGATACACCCATATCCGAGACAAGTAATTCCGAACAAAGGGAGTAATAAATTACTTTTCTATTTTCTAAACATTATGTTGCACCCGTTGCAACGCACAGGCACGGATTGACTTTGTCGGGTTCACCGTCACAATACGCTTTCTTCTCACGTCATAATACGCTTTTACAATTTGTATGGACAAAATCGTAATCGTAATCGTAATCGTGATCGTAATTTTTTAAATAATAAATCACCTATTGCTTCTGCCCGCTCACCGTCATCGAAGTTTTTTTTTTACAAAATTACCCTCAAAAGTTAATGGTTTCGTACGATCGGTTTTTCATCAACGCGCGGATCGATTCCTCCATCGCTCGCCTGGGCCTCAGGTCGTTCATCCTGTGTGGATCCCGTGGAGGCTGAGGAGACGCCCGCCGAGGCTGATCCTGCGGGGCACTTCATCTAGGTGCGTATATTGTGGCCTGACTTCTTCATATAGGTGGTCCTCGACACCTAGCCCAAAGGCACGCGCGACCTACTCATTGCCGGCAACCTGCAAGTCATCAAGATCGCCTGCAACCTCTGTGACATCTGCAACACCGACAAGTCCGACAAGCAGGCTTTTACGGCGCCTCGCGCTCTAGCTGCATGACGACCAGCCCCCGAGGCTCACCTGCAACATCGTCGTCGTCCAAAATTTGAGCGACGTCGCCGGTAACAATGTTGTGCGCATAAAGTCTGAAAAAACCAACCGTTGTGCTCCTTCAACTGGAATCATTGGAAGTTGGTGCGGTCGAGCGATGAAAGCAGATCGGTGGTGTGGCAAAGAATCGGTATCTTATTGTCTTGCTTTATTCGGTGGTGTGGCAAGCGAATCCAGCGGCAAATAATCTTATTGTCTTGATTGATTGATTCGGTGGTGTGGCGAGAGAATCCAGCGGCAAATAAATCAAGACATAACTATGATCACATAGACTAATCCATAGATTGGCATATAATCGGTGGTACTAATAACAAGACGTTCATTGGTCTCTGAAAAATAAAGAAGCAGCGAAACATATGTGAGTCTTCTTTGCATCTTTTGAGTACTACAACTAGGTTTTGGCAGTGGCACACAATGGAACGCTAGAAACCATTGTGGGGGTGGGAAGCCAAGCATGCCGGAGACTGATGACTGAAGAGAGTTATGGATGCTAGCAATCCTGATTCCCCTTGGTGGATCAGTGAATCATATAGGGATCAATCAGCATCAATGGAAAAGCCTGGGAAGTTCAGAGAGAAATCAAGGTACATGTGTGGTTATGTGTTGCCTACGTACAATCTTATATAATTTAGTTTACGCTAATTGTGCATATTGATAAATTTCTACAGCAAGATGCAAAATAATTGTTGTGTGAACATGTGCTAGATCCTTTTGTAATAATTTTGTACTACTAATAATTTATCAAATGCTTAGAACCGAGTTCTGGTTTGGATGCCCCTGATGCTCTGATTAGCCTTCTGGCTT